>NC_142070.1:45918333-46069166 GCF_059756535.1 Pantherophis guttatus | reverse complement strand
TGCATTTAAATCCTATTCAACACTGAAAATTTTTAAAGAACTTTTAGAATTTTAAATTTTTAAATTAGAAGTGATTAAATCTTTTACATTTTGAACATTTATGAACTATTAAAATTTTTAATCCTTAAACAAACTAGCAAATAGAAACACAGTAAAGAAAAAGAGACCGACACTGTTGTGATTTGTAAAATATATTCCATGTATGTGCTTAGAAGACCCAATTATACATCAGTATCATCGATGCAGAAAAGTTGTTATTAGTATTGAAATTTTTATATGTTTGTTTTTGGTTGTTTATATTTGGGGGTGGATTTTTTTTCTTGCTTTTTTGTGTATTATGTTTCTTTTTGTACTGTGTATTTTAATCTTTGGAAATTTAATAAATATAATTTTTTTAAAAAAGACCCAATTATATATGAACAAATGTAAACTAAATGAATTACTGGAAGAATAAATAGGTTCTATAGGCAACTCTATCCACCTGAAATTCAATCTACAAAATTCCAACCTAAATAAGAAGACTACATCCAAATTGAATATAATAAGGAACAAATAATTTCTAAAAGAAATTACTCTCTATATCAGGGGTGTCAAACTCAAGGCCCACAGCCCGCATCTGGCCCACGGGGTGTTTAGATCTGCCCACAGGATGGCCTGGAGAAAGCAAAGGACCGGCCAGTGGTGCCTCTGCTAGCAAAAATGGGGCACAGGGGCTGTGTATGCCCCCGTGCCCCATTTTTGGCCTGGACAGCCTCCTGCAGCACTCTGCCGGTTTTGGCCAGCAGGGTGCTGCAAGAGGCATCCATCCCGTCTGCTGTCCCATCATCCCATCTCCCCCCCAGCCAGCCCGCAGAGGACAACTACAATGTTGATCTGACCCTCAAAGGAACCCAGTTTAACAGCCCTGCTCTATATGAACCTTTAGAGGAAGACGGATGGAAACATGTCACTCACAGAAGCAAACAGCAACCAAGAACAATTTTCCTGCTGCCTAGTCCAGTTTGTTTCAATGCAGCTCCTTTGGAACTGAGCAATACATTTCACAGCCTCCCCTTGGAAAAAAGTATGGAAACACCTAGAAAAGTGGCATCATCAAACGTTCCTGTAAAAAGAAGAAAAGTAGCCCAGACTTTCCTAGGTGAAAAAAGACAAATATTGGTGATAGGAGATTTGATTCTCAGGGGAACAGAACTAGCCATCTATAGACCAGATGTTCAATCTAAGGAGGTATGTTGTCTCCCTGGTGCAAAAATCAAAAGGCTGAGAACCTTACTAAAATAATCAAACCCACAAATTACTACCCCTTTCTTCTCCTTCACATAAGAGTGAACAACCTGACAATGAACTTGAAAACAATGTTGAGTAGCTAGGCATAAAAGTTAAGGAGCAGATTAAAATACAAGTGGTGTTTTAATCTGTACTTCCAACAAAAGGTCAACATCCAATGAGGAAACAAAGGATTTTAGAACTAAACCAATGGCTTAAGAGTTAGTGCTGTCAAGAGAACTTCAGATTCCTAGGCCATAGTCTGCATTGTCTTCATGAAGGGCCTTTGGCAAGGGATGGATTGCACTTCGCAAGAACACAGAAGAATGTATTTGGTAAATGACTGGCTCAACTTATCAGAAGGGCTTTAAACTCAAATTGAGGGGAGAGGGTGACCAATCCTTAGGATCTTTAGGACCTAATCCCCAGCATAAACCCCAAGACAAACAACCAAATGAGGTAGGAAGTGATAGGAAGGAAGAAAAACTCTGAAATAAAGTAGGAGATATAGGAAGCATATTTAGGGTCTGCCATACAGGATTCAAATGCTCAAAGTTTGGGGAACAAACAGGGTGAACTTGAAGTACTAGTACACGAGGGCAGGTATGATATAGTTGCCATTACTGAAACTTGGTGGGATGAAGCTTATGACTGGAATGTATTGGTGGAAGGATACAAACTGTTCAAAAGAAACAGACCTAACATAATAATAATAATAATAATAATAATAATAATAATAATAATAACTACTACTACTACTACTACTACTACTACTACTACTACTACTACTGGAAATTGTGCCAGAAGTTTGGATTTGAGTACAGCAAAAACCACTGGGAACATCAGGTTGAGAAAGTTTTAGAGAAAGAGAAACTCAAGATCTTGTGGGACTTTAGGATTCAGACTGACAGGCACTTGGTCCACAACACACCTGACATAACAATAGTTGAAAAGAAAAAAGTATGATTCATTGACATTGCAATACCTGGTGATGCACGGATTGAAGATAAGCAGCAAGAAAAAATCACAAAGTACCGGGACTTGCAAATTGAAGTTAAGCGACTGTGGAAAAAGAAATCGTGTGTTGTCCCGATTGTAATTGGAGCCCTTGGAGCAATACCCAAAGGGCTACCCCGCTATTTAGAAATTCTAAATTTGCCGGACTTGAACATTTTGACTCTACAAAAAACCACCTTACTCGGAACAGCTTACATCCTCCAACGATATCTTAACAGTACCTAGGTCCTTGGTTAGGACTCGAGCTGCTGAGCTATTAACCAGCCTCAAAGGCTGTGAATCTCACTAAAGATTAAATAATAATAATAATAATAATAATAATAATAATAATAATAATAATAATAATAATAATTTATTTATATACCGCCCTTCTCCCGAAGGACTCGGGGCGGTGTACAGCCAAGATTAAAACATAAATATACAATATCATAGTTAAAATTAATTAAAATCATTAAATAGTTTTGGCCGAATTTTAAAACCCAATATTAAAACCCAATTTAAAATCATTCAGTTAGACAGCCCTGCCTGTCGGAACAGTAGGGTCTTAAGGGCACAGCGAAAGACCGGAGGTCAGAGATGTTATGAATATCCGGGGGCAATTTGTTCCAAAGGGCAGGAGCTCCGACAGAGAAGGCTCTCCTCCTGGGTATCGCCAGCCGACATAACTTGGCCGACGGTACCCTGAGGAGTCCCTCTCTGTGGGAGCGAACTGGTCAGTGGGAGGCTGTTGGTGGCAGAAGGCGGTCCTGTAGATATCCTGGTCCTATGCCATGGAGCGCTTTAAAGGTGGTGACCAACACCTTGAATTGCACTCGGAAGACCACTGGGAGCCAGTGCAGCTCGCGCAGGAGAGGTGTTACATGGGCGTAACAAGGTGCGCCCATAACCACCCGCACGGCCGCATTCTGGACCAGTTGGAGCCTCCGAGTGCTCTTCAAGGGGAGCCTTGAAGAAGAGAAGGAATTGCATTATATGTAAGAGATCACTGCATCTCTACAGAAATACACAAAATCAAGAATGAAAGCTTCCTAGAATGCATATGGGTCAATATAAAAGGGAAAAAGTATGACATTGCCATAGGTGTATGTTATAGGCTACCCAACCAAGCAGAAGAAAGAGATGAACTTTTTGCTAACCAGTTACATGTAGAAAATACACCACAGTAGTAATGGGGGATTTTAACTACCTCTGCATCAAGTAGGAGATCCAACAGGTTCCGGACTAACCTAGCTGACAACTTAGTCATCCAAAAGATAAAGGAGGGAATTAGAGAGACAGCTATACTGGACCTAATTCTTACTAACAGAGAACAAGAAATAGAGAGGATTGAAGTTGCCAAAACTTTAAGGGAGAATGATCATGTCATATTGGAATTCAGTACAATGCAAATACAAGCAATAGAACATAATCAAACCAGTCTCTTAGACTTCAAAAGAGTTAATTTAGAGATGGCTTGGAAAGGATTCCAATTCTTTCTTTTTAATAAATTTACAGACATTTCTAAAATTCTGTTTTTACTCCATCGTTATTGGGTACTGAGTGTAGATTAATGAGAAAAAAATGAATGTCAACAACTATAGAATAAGGCTGCAGCATTACAAAATTGACAAAAGTGAAGGAGGTCTGAATACTTTCTGAATGCTCTGTATAAATGGATCAAGTGTTACATTATCTTGTGAATTAAAAAAAATACTAAAACTAAACTATAATTAAAAGATTCTATGGAAACTTTGAGAATCTCTGGCTTTTATGAGCAGCAGGTGAAAAGATAATGGTACGTGGGAATTACCTTGAGAAACAGGAAAGAGCCACAGCCTGGGGAACGGTTAGATAAAAGTCAATTTAGCCCACAGAAGAAATGGACATAGTTAACATCTCAGAAGGGACCCTTTCTAGTTTCTTGGATTGCAAGGGTATGAGGGGAAAATGTACTTTGAGACTTACAAGATTGAGTTTTGTACAAGATCACAGTTTTGTGATGTAGCCCAGACAGAAAACATGAACTAATTCTACTTTCCTATAAAGTTACATTAACAAAAACTTGTTTTCCTATACATGGATGTTTCAAAATTTTCAAAACTTCCAAGAGTCATTAGATTGCAGTGAGATAGAAATCATATCAAATAACTAAAATGCATCTTTTTATATCTCTTATTTCCATTATTTGGTGAATTGCAATATATGAATATCTATATTTACATAAGAGCACTAAAATCCTAGGAGAATATGTTTTACATTCAAATACAGAGTATTGGATTGGTGTAGAAAATACTAAAGCTTTATAGAATTTTGTATATAAAAATAGTTCAGTTCAGCTATCAAGTAAAATTATGTTTTGATAACCATAAATAGGTTATCAAAACATAGGTTTGATTTCTAGTCTACAGAAAAACTACAGCTAAAAGCTATTTGTCTCTTTATTTCCAGTCAGTTGATTTTTTTTAATACTCAAATGGTTTCTGACATAATAGACCTAATTATATTTTATCAGTTCTGACATCAGTTCCAACTAGGGTTGCCAGATGTCCACTATTTGAGCGGACAGTCCACTTTTTTCACATTATGTTCACTATTTTTTTTCACAACATAGTGGACATTTTTTTTTACTCAAAAGCTTTATGATGAAATGGTACATAATCTAAAGCTGTACAGTCTAAGAGAATAAGGATAAGAGAATCACGTTTTGTCTTTTTTTTCATAAGTTAGAATGAGACAAAAATCGAATGCTTATTGCAATAATCACATTTTACACAACAGCGCAAAAAATGCATTAAATGCATTCGATATCTTTTGATATCGAAAATGTAGTGCTGAAGATTTTTGCCGAATTTTCGAATTCTGCGAAGAAACAAGAAGAGTTGAAATCATTTTTTGAGTTTTGCGAGTCAGAATTCCATGAAGTTTTGCGCCATGTTCCAACACGTTGGTTAAGTTTGTTTAAAGCGATCGAAAGACTTCTTTTAAACTGGATACCTCTAAAATCGTATTTTATTTCTCTTGAATCTGATGAGTGCCATAAGGTTATCTGGAACCTTATTTCGGATCAGGAAAATGAACTCGCAAAGGACGATGTACCAATAATTTCAGAATTGTATTTATATTTCACGCACTTCTTCATGTCAATAATGCAAGACACCCTACTGAAGCTGGAAAGCAAGAAAATTATTGCATGTGATCTTCACATTATCATGTGTAAGCTGCATGATTCTTTGCAAAAAAAATACGATGAGCAGTTTTTTGGAATGAAAGTTTTATTTGCCTTACGTAAAAAACATTTGCCTGAGAATGCCGTGCAAAAGTTCAAGAAAGAAGCCATCAACGTGTATCAAAGAGCCATTGCGTACCTAGAAAAGTGATCTAATTTCAATGATTCAGTATATGAGACGCTAAGTTGTTTCAATCTAATTGATCGCAATAATCCTCCAACTTTAGAAGAAATGACGAACATCTGGTTATTATCACCATGGCGAGAAGAACTTCCACCCAACACTCTCTTCGATGAAATTTCTGCGTTAGAAGAAGTTTATGTTCATCTACAGGGCGATTCATCCCTTGATAAGTGAACGTACTTTTTCAAGAAAGAGCCAGCTCCGAGTTTACTGAAACTGTTCCAGTATTGTGCATCAATTCCGGTATCAAATGCAAACATTGAACGAATTTTCAGCATCATGGGAAATTTGTGGACTGACGAACGTAACTGACTGCTTGTATCAGTTCGAAGTGAACTTTGTATATTTTTTAATATTTTTCAACGTTGTACTGAAATTAAAGAATTATTCCTTAAACACGAAGAATTGATCAAAGCTGCGCAGTCAAATAAAAAATACACACGACAGCAAAGTAAAATGTAATTTAATATTATTATAATATATTTGATGTTTTGAATTTTAAGTAAAGTTTTGAAGTGATTATTTTAATACGTGTTAAAATGTTTGTAAGAAAATATATAATTTAATTGTATTTTTTTTTATTTTTTTACTACTTAACCCCCCTCCCCACTTGTCCACTATTTTTTGGAAGCAGACCTGGCAACCCTAGTTCCAACTGGAATATATATATGTAGCATACAGACCACCCATAGAATCCTCCAACCTCCCACCTGCCAGAAAGCTTTTTGTTGTTGTTCTTTGTTTGTTTGTTTGTTTTTTTCCCCTCATTATTGTCACCAAGATGTGTCACATTCCTGGCCTGTAACTCTAGATTCCAGGATGACCAACAGCAGATGTCATGAAGAATTCCATTATCATTCAGGCAGTAAAAATAAATTTGAAATATAGTATTGAAACTTACTACTTTAAAAGTGATCAAGGAACAAATTGTTTTAAAGTTGTAGAAGATAGAAACACCAACTGTGTTGAAACTTAAAAGTTGAACATTATTTTCCTTACTAAACACCCTTGTAAAATAGGCTGGGCTGAGAGAGAGTGACTGGCTCAAAGAGACCCAGCATCTTTTCATGCCTAAAATGGGATTAGAACTCATAGTCTCCTGGTTTCTAGGCTCTTAGGCCAGCACTTTAAATATTGGCTCTATGAGAGAGTAAAATATGAAACATTGAAAATAAATTGGAAGGTAATAATTTGTGTGTTTTCTTACTAATTTACAAATATTGAATTGAGATGACCTAATGCATTATATTTTTAAAATGCAGCCCTCGGGAATGGCAGAACTTGAGTAACTAGTAGTACTAGTGGTATAACTGAAAGCAAATGAAAAGAATGATAAACATTTACAACTCATTTTTCTTTTGTTAGGATCTTCAGATTTCTTTTACTATTGATTTGTAATGCTGTAGATCCCATGCATTTCATTTTCATTGCAGAAATATATTGTGTAATTTAATGCCCAAGGATTGTATTTTAATATATATTCTATAGATTGTTTTCAGTGATTGCATTTAGGGCTACCATTTAGGTCTTGTTTTCACCATATTATAGATTAACTTGACTTGATTAAGTTTTTGTCTTAATGTCAAATAATATGCTAGAAATCAATACAGTAGTCCCTGGAAATAAAATGAAGTCTAAACTATAAATTGTATTCTCAAACATCTATGCTGTGGACATGCTCATTAATCTATTGTTGTGACAAGGAAAATGAACATTTTATAGAACAAAGTACCTTTGTAATTTAAGCTTGCTATTCAGTAAAATATGAAGGTTTAAACGCTGCAAATGTTTGTGTAATTTCAAAAAATTTTGGTATGAAAGTTTCATTAAGGTATATAAACTAGTACTGTTGTCAGAAATGGCATTAAGTATTCAATAAGAGTAGACTTTATGCAATTAATAGCAATTAAAATTATACTTTTATGATGTCAGCCACCAACACTGGAAAGACGTAACTGCCCATAAGGACTTTTGTACCATATCTTTCCCCTAAAACTGTCCAATTTATATGAAAAATGCCAAAAACACATCCCATATGGGTGCTATTATCTTCTAGGATTTCAAGAAGTAATCTATCTTATCCTGCATGTGCACATTAAGCTAATTTGCTTTAATTAGTTTTTTCCCCACCCCTATTATGTTGATGCTAACCTTTGGAGATAGAGTTGTTAAATTTTTATTATAAAATCAGTACAAACATTCCATGCAAACTGTCTTGAAGGGAGACTGTTTTATTTGACTTGCTTCTCCATTCATACTGCAGAACTTATCAACTGCCTTGAACTACTGTGGAACTTTAATAGTTAAATAGGAAATATTGAAAGTTTAACTTTCAACCATTGTAGGGAATTTCAGCCTGATTATAAATAATCAATCAAGTTAGAAACATGTTACACTTTGTTTGTATCAGCAAAATTTAGGATGGAATGGTAGGTTCTTTTTTGACCATCAATGCTTTAATAGCTAAATCTAGTCTTTTAGCCAAACTTCATTTTTTGTTACTGTATATTTGTCAGGTGCTGCAGTACAATCAAACATTTTCACTAAACCCAGTGACACAAATCAGGAATGTAGAAGATTCTTTTCTTAATCTTCATTAATGTCATTCACATTAAAAGTAATATTTTACATTTGTCAAATGATTTTTACATTTTTCCCTTCATTCAGGAAAGCAAGAACTCTTATGGAGGTACAATCAGAAACAATTAAACCCAACAATCACATTACTATCAACAAATATAATACTTTGATAGTGTAGAATAGGAATATGATAACAATGAGCAATTTTGCATGAGTTCTTGTATTTGTGCATTGGAGTGAGAACATATGTTGAATCTGTTGACATAATATTTGAATGTGTTTGTGAAATTATACATGGGTGATATTCCATTAAATTAAATGAGAAATACCTGCATGGAACAAAATGAGAAACTAGGGATTTAAAATGCATTACTAATAGTTTTGCTTTGTCACCTTTACAAAAGTTAATGCACGTAGTACATTAAAACAGAACTGTCTTAAGGATCTTCATTTCTGGAGTTCAGGTACAAGAAAAGAGGTTTTTGTTTTTGTTTTGTTAATGAATTGATATTCTCAACAGCAGGCAATGAATTGGTTCACTAGATGAAACCACTAGTAGCTACAACATGGCCCTCAAGGGAAAATGGAATTTTTAGCTAGCACTATTCAAGTGCCTGATTGCTGATTAGATAGTTATCTGGGATGCATTCAAACTGCTGACATCAGTAGGGCAACTATCAATTAGCAATTGTGTGCTTGTATAGTGCTGCCTGTAGTATCACCTCTCCCTGGTTCTTAAAGGTAAATAGCTTCCCCCCCCACATCCTCAGTTGCTAAGCAGAGACTGCCAAGTGTTTTCTCAAGCAAACTGGTTCACTGATTACCATTCAGTCTCTTTTTAAAAAGTCGTCTGCTCACTAACTTTAGAAAACCTTCACCATAACATCATTTGCCTCATCTGAAACTATGTTAAGGCCACATTTTTCATTTTGTTCACTAAAGTACCCTCTTTTCATGTACTGCACTGCCAAGAAAAAAAATCTAAAGTTTATCAAATATATATCAGGATCTTTTTTTTAATTTTAAAACATATACATTTCGTTGCAGGAAAAAAAAGGGGGAAAAAACTCCAGTCAAAATCCCTTTAAAAGTTATTGCAGCATTGTCTTCCTGGTTGTTGTTGTTGTTGTTTTCCTTATTGAACTCAACGCACATGGAAAACCTAACTGCCATCCAGGTGCAGCCAAACATCAGCTGTAATTAAATCAGTTCAGTCATAGGCTATAGAAATATATAGTTGCATCTGCAAGAATCCAAATAAAGGGAAATGGTGGGGAGAGACAATTTTCTCTGGGAGATGGATCATGAAGAAAGATTTTCTGAGAAATGTTTTCTGCATGAAATCTGATAATATTCTGAGACACTTACATATATTGAACAGAGACTTCCAAAATTGTGATACTTCAAGCAGCTGGCAAGTTTCCTCCCCTGATTAGACCTGTCCTTCTTTACATGCCACGGGTGGGTTAATTTATATTCAACACCAAAGTATTGGGGGGGAGGGCTAGAGAGAAGAAATTCATATCATTCGGCTCTGTGTTTTGTGGCTAAACAAATGAACAAGGGAAAAACTGCATGGTTACATTTGCTGAGTATAGGGATCAGTTTTATAGGAGACTGCAGGATGGAGAAGTATAGAGAAATTTCCATGTATTTCTTTGTTGATTCAACTGTGTTAGTTTTATTAAGACAATCTACAGATATTTCAGATGATCACTTATCAAACATTCCAGATGCCCTAATATGCAACATTTACTTGTCCTGATGATGTTGATTGGGTATAGTATAGGGTCATATGTAACTTTATCGCATGTTTTTCATAACATTGCAGGAGGTTAAATGTCTGGACAAATTAACATTCTTATCTTTTTATGGGGAAAACAGGCAAGACCCTTCCATGCTAAGATGCTATGTGGGACAGACAGTTTGGGCAGCAGGATCATTCACTGACAAAGTTGTTCAGCATGTATCTCACCTATTGCAGTGGAGGCAATGTAGGGATAGCAAACTGGCAGCTACATGATACAGATATTTGAAAATTAATCTAATTGCATTTAATGCAATCCAAGCTTGGAAAATAGCAGGTGCTTCCTGCTGCTGCTGCCACTGCTGGTTACATATTTTGCTATCCCTATGAAACAATTGCTGCTGTTATCCCACTAAGAAGTAGGCCATGCGGAACGGTTATTGCCCTGTCATATCTTACCACAAGGAAGGCCGGCTAAAAGCAGTAGCACTTAATGGCCATGTAAGATTACAAAACACAATGCAAAGCACAATGTGTGGAATCTGTGATTTGGACGGAAATTGGGGAGAATGAGCTGCTGTTTCAATAAGTCACCAATTATACACCCCATTCTTTAATTTCTCCTCTGGGTCGTAAGTTGGTTAGGGTAGAGAGACTAATTCTTGTACCAATCACTTTCATAATGGATTAAAATTCCAAAAAGAGGAAAACTATTTTATAAAGTTGCAAAGCAGCTTTCATATTCGTTATTTCAATGTCCAGGAGTAGAATCTTGAGCTTAAATAAAAAAGGCAAATGCTTCATTTTCTTAAATGTCTTTCGATGCCTTTCTACAATAGATTTTTATTCAAAGCTTTATTTTCTTGAATCTGCAATACTGGGATTCCTAGCATCTTATTGATTTAAGAATTAGTATTTTATTATTCTAATGCATAATGTTCTTATTACTGTTTCAGGGAATTATATGTTACCTGTTATAATTCCATTCATAATAAGAACAATTGGGTTAAGTTTCTGTTTCTGAAATGTGTAAATAAATAAAAATGAGACTTCATCAATGTACTTTTCATTTGTTAGAGCTAGCAGAATCTTGGTCTATAGCTGAGCCTTAAAGGTAAAGTATTTTCTTTTATAGAAAATATATGAATGCCTAAAAGCAAGTTTGGCAACTCTAAAAACCAACAAATTAGATCTTGTATGGGGAATTTTGTTCAAAAGAGACACAATTTCTACAAAGACCAATCCCACATTTTTGGGGTGTTCCATTTGATTGGCTCTAGTACTGCCATTCAAATAATAACGCACAGCTCTCTAAGGTAAGAACAAAAACTATATTTGCCATTATGGATAAAATTCTTGCCAGAAGAAATCAGGTTTTGAAAGTAGATGTGTTAATAGTTCAAGATTCTCTAGGTTTTTTGTTTGTTCATTTTGTCACTTCAAACCACAAGGGAAAGGGGAAGAGACCAATCTACCTTTTCTAATAGCTGGTGTTGGTTTTTGAATGTTGCTCTTTTGATAATTCTCACATGCATATAACCTGTTATCAGTCTGTTGTAATGATGATGTATCATCTCTATGATCTGCCTCTTTGCAGCCTAATATATTTGATAGCTAAAGTGAGCTTCTCTGCTTATAATTGGATGTCTGCTATTGATATGGATAATGGATCTCTCCTATGAAATGCAAACAGCAAATACGTGCTCAGCATGGAGGTAAATTAAGTACCTATGCTACCTGGGAATCAGCAGGTAGCTCAGCCTCATGACTTAATATAAGGATGTATTTTTCGGGCATCTCAGCATATCTCTAATTGCAATTATATTTTATGCCCTTCTTGTCAGAATTCATAGAGGAGAGCTATATGTATAAATCTTTTAAATACAAATATAAGCAGATGAGCATGAAAGGTTTTACTGATGATATAGCTGTGCTTAAAAATATACTGTATATTGATCAGTACCCAAATTCAAATCAGCTAATTTCATTTTAAAAATAATATTTTTATTTAACTAACAAAATATGATTTTAAAAATCATGAGTTTGCTAAAATATGTATTTTTATATTTTCACCTGCTATGATTGTGTAATGGCTGTTTGTTAGTAGAATAAAATGGTCAGTTTATAAGGCAAGAATATGCCAATTAACAAGTAGTATTGCCTTGAAATTTAGATTTCATTTAGCCATCAGATTGTTGTGAATTTATGTAAATTTGGGCTCCGTACATTACTTTATACATCTTGCATTTATAATAGAAAGAGCATTGTGTTTCTTTCTAGGGAAACTGCATTACTGTAGAATAAAATAAAATGTTTTCACAATTACAAGTTACATGCATGATTTTCATAAACCTTTCTTTTGATATCAATAGCCTTAATGCATTAGTTAACATAGACTGCTAAATCAAATTTTCACACAATACATTGGTTTTTTGGGGATTTTTTAAATGTAAAGATAGAAAGATGACAGCTATGTGCAAACCTGATAAAATATTGACTTTATTTCTCAGGTTCTCAGTTCACTTTGAGGTCAAGGTTGACAAGGGCAATAATATCTTGTAATTGTTTATCAGTCATCATACTTGTCCAGGGCACTATTTTCCAACAAAACCTTTATTGGATTTACAAACATTCCTCTTTTTGTTTGCCTTGCATCTTTCACCTTTCACAAGAAGCAAGAGAAAAAAAATTAACCTCACTGTCCCTAAGTAGTAGTAAAAAGAGTCTTTAAAAATAGATGGACATGCATTTGATAATTAGCATAAGCTTTTCAAACATTTCCTTGGTTTCGTTCAGCTAATCCAGTCATGGATATTGTACGGCAAACCATCAAATCTTTCAAGTCTTATTCCCTACCCAACCTCCTTTTCTTCCCTTTAGCATTCTTCCTGGGAGTGGGGGGGGGGGACTTGTCCCAAACCAAATACTTTCTTTTTTCTGTGTGGGTAATGTTTAATTTACTTTAGGTGACTGGATGTAGTAACCTGATTAGAGCTGAATGGCCTATAAAATAAAGCTCTGTTTGCTTCATATTAACTTTTACTAAGATATCACTATTAGCAATTTATAAAAAAATAAATTCTAATGTGTACTAATTGGGCTTAATGTTATTACTGCAATTCTCCAAAGGCAAAACATTACCTCTTTTTTGCACTTTGTTCAGCATTTTGGAGGTGAACTTTGATTTAGGAAAAATGAATTGAAATTCTGCAAAAGATACAGTTCAGTAATTACATTTAAATGATATATGCCAAATATTACAGTGGACTATCACATTTTCAGGAGATATTACATGAAATGCCACTATCATTTAATTTTATTTAGTTTATATTTTTAATTTATTTAAACCTTTTAAAATATTTTATTTAGTTGTAGATCTGTGCCAACAGTTGCTTGCCTTTGTTTCCAGAACATTTTTATCTTTAGTCTGCCTACAGAGGACTTTTGTCTTTTCTTAATTAAGCTTTACTTTCATTCACTACATTAATTCCACATATTCTAGGACTATACATTGTCTTGGATTGAATTTAAAAAATATACTTCAGAGTCAGTGAAATACAAATAGAACAGCTGGTCTACTGTTCTTTAAAGCAGCTTTCTCTTCCTGGGATACTGTAGTAGATGCAAATGATAACTGCTCAATCCTGCAAAAGCATGGCTGCTTTAAAAAGTTATAGCCAAGTGCTAAGTTTGTACTGCAAAGCATCTGTTTGCACTTATGTAGCATATTCCTTAGAAAACAATTTTAAAAAGCTAGAATCTGGGTATAATATTTTAAATATTCAGTTGTATTTTCTCTGTGGGAAATATATTAAGTGGGAACATAATGGAATTTAATAACATCTCATAGATCGGTATTAAACAATGGGAGTCTAAATCCTCCCTTTTTTTCTTGCAATCCTTTTAATCAGTGGTGGGTTTCAAATAATTTCACCACCGAATCACTGAAAATGTGAGTGCGCGCGCACATGGTTTCTGCGCATGTGCACACGCATGGTGAGGCTCGACTGAGCAGCCTTTTGGGGCCTGCTCCCCTCCATCTCTGGTCTCTGGGGCAACGGCTCCTTCTCTTCGTACTGCTGGGAGAATGTCTTGTGCAATTTAGGAGCTGTGAGCTGTCGCTTTTCTCTAAATCCCATCCAGACAGTGCTGCAGCACAGAGAAGCAGCAGCCATGTTGAATGCTGTTCCTCTCAGTTCAGCTGTAGCGCTTTCCGGATGGGACTTAGAGGAAAGTGGCGGCTCACAGCTGCTAAATTGCACAAGACGCTCTCCCAGCAAGAGTAGCAGCGGAGAGAAGCAGCTGCCGACCCAGAGAGCACATGGAGCATCTCCACGAGAGACCAAGGCTTAGCAAGGGATGGAAGAAGCGGCTGCAAGATCTCCTATGCAGTGCTTTCCGGATGGGACTTCTTGCAGGTAAGAAGAACCATTCAGTCCATTCCCAAGCTGCTTCAGCCCTACTGTGCCCACATTGCTTCAGCCTGGGGAGTCATAGTTTGAGGCCAGAGCGGGGTGATGGCATGCAGGCGGAGGCCCAGGGCAAGGCCGGAGCAGAGGAATGGTGTTTTCCCTGACCCGGCCGAGGCGAGTGGACGGAGGATCTGGGGCAAGGCCAGAGCCACGGAATGGTGCATCCCTGGGCCCTGACCCGAGGCAAAGGGCAAGCGGGCAGCATGCTTACCTTTGGTGAGCAGAGCAGGTGAAGAAGTAGGCACGGAGATTAGCTGGGCTGTGTGGCAAAGGCAAGATATATGTGTATATGTAGGGAGCACGGCAGGGGGCAGAGCCAACCGATGGTACGATTTGCTGTTCTCTGAACTACTCAAAATTTCCACTACTGGCTCACCCGAACCAGTACGAACCGGCTGAATACCATCTCTGCTTTTAATCCTCTAAAATCATGATACTTAAATTCATAAGCAGATTGCAAAAGCCAGATATAAAAAGGAAACGTGTATTGGAACAACAGAGGACATGAGGTGGGCCAGAGTACAGAAAAGCAACATATAAACTCATTATAATGTTCAATAAATGCAACATATTATAAAGGTACATATTAAAATATAATAATTATATAGATACATAAAATAAGTATTCTACGTCTGTTAGTACTTAGATACTTAAAGTGACTTAGAGTTTTAGCAGAACAGAATACATCCTTGTCAATATAATTTGTTAGATTGCTAATGTTTTTCCTTAAAATAAAAACCACATAAATGTGTGTGTATGTGCATATACACATATATACATATATGTATACAAACACACACTTCATACATGGTATTTCCCATGATATTACATAGAGGAAAAAAAGAAACAAATGCTTGAATGATTACTGGAGAGAAGTACAAATGCTTGAATGATTACTGGAAAGGAGCTACAGGTAATCCTTGACCTATGACCATTCGGTCAGTGCCAGTTACAATGGCACTGAACCAGTGGTGAAATCTAGAAATTGTTGCTACTGGTTCTGTGGGCATGGCTTGGTGGTCATGTGACCGGCTGGGCATGGCCAGCTTGACGTCACGTATGTGGCTCACTGTTAGAGCCAGGAGCTGCACATCTGAAGTACATTCTGGTCTTCTGAAGCCCCCATCCCTCCGCCATCTGGCTTGACTGCCCAAGCGAACCTAGGAGCCTTCTCTTGCCCTGCTCTCCACTAGCAGGACGATCCAAAAAGGGGAGGGGGATGCTGTAGAAAAGGCTGCCTTCCATCCATGCCTCCCATGCCGGCTCCGTGAGGCTTGGGGCTCCGAAGCAGCCCACTGGATTTGCACCTAGCCACCTGCCTGCTCTCTTTGACCGCTGGTGCCACTCCAGGAACTCAGCCCGCTGAGTCCAGTGCTCTGGGGGAAGGAGGCTCAGCCACGCTGCTGCTTCTCAGTGGTGAAGAAGCAGGGGCCAGTCCTGGCCAGTCCACAGCACTTTACCTTCGGCCTGGCCAGCGGCACTTACCCAGGCAGGCCAGTGCGGGTAGCCCTTCATCTTGGCACTCCCTTGCCTGCTGCCACTCTTCTCGCTACCCTTCCTCCCCACCTGGCTTCAGACATCTGTCTGCCCGAAGCAACCTCCTGAAGCAACCCCGCCACCATTCACTTTCGTTTCGCGGCAGGAGAAGGAAGAAACCTAATGGTGGCAGTGCAGCACTGCTCGGGGAGGGCAGGCAGGACCCGAGGCAGAGGGGAAAGCAAGCGGATGGCAGTCGGCCAAAGGCCCCATGGAAGCCGAGCACACAAGGCCCAAAAGGCGGGCGAGCCTCACCATGTCCGTCCGAGGAGCCGAGCGCAGCGGGTCTCCCTCCCCACCCCGCTACCAGCATCAGCCTTACCTTCTAGATCCTCCGCCGGCATATTCAGCATGCCCAATGGAGCCAGCGTATTAGGAAGGCTGACGGTGGGCAGCCCTTGATGGAGATGCAGCCGCTGCTCTGGGGCTGAGAGGGGTGGCACCACAGCAGTGGAGGGGTTGCTGCACATATTCTAGGGCAGCACAACAGCAGCATCTCCTGCCTTCCATGTGGCCTTCCACTTGCCGGCCTTTGCAAGCTGGCCACCAGGATGCCAGGAAGGCAGCGTGGAAGGCAGGCAAGCATGGCAGGGCTGTGGGAAGGGAGCTAGCAGCCTACTCCCTTCCCCGCAGCCCTGCCATGCTAACCTGCCTTCCACATGGCATTCCACTTGCCTGCCTTTGCAAGCTGGCCACTGGGACGCCGGGAAGACTGCGTGGAAGGCAGGGAAGCATGGCAGGACTGTGGGCCGTGGACCAGTTCAGGGGCATGGCCAGCCAGCGATTGCTACCATTTCAGCGAACCAGCCCCAATATCCACTACTGGTTCGCCCGAACCGGTCTGAGCCAGTAGCATTTCCTCCCCCCCTCCGCACTGAACATGGTGTTTATGATTGGTCCTCAAGAGTTCCAGCCATTCCAACAGTCACATGGTCACATGATCATGATCTGGATGCTGGGCAACCCACTTGCACCTACAACTGATTTCTAAGTGCATCATGATCATGTGATTGTCATTTGCACCCTTTCCTGCAAGCTTCCTCAGAAATGGTAAGTCTCTTCTACCCAGGCATCTTTCCAAGGACAAGCCCTTCTGTGCTTGTCCTGCACTAACTATATGTGCACCCCAAGACACAACCTACATGACCTTTGCCATGACTCCCTCACTCCTCTGTACCCTCCTTTACCTTCTTCATACCCCCATGTGCTCTCCCTGACCCACATAGTATTCTCAAGCACCCTACCCAATTCACATGGCACTTGCACTCCCTCACACCATTGCATATCCTGTTCGCCCTGCAGCACTTCTCACACACCCTTCTCCAGTCTTCCCAGTCTGTGGAGCACCTCTTGAACACCGCCTTGCTTCGTTACACACCTTGTTTCAGCCTGTACTGTGCTTCTCATAAAAACCCTCGCATCCTTAAACACCTTTCTCAATTCTTGTTAGGAACCTCTTGCACACTCCCTTTCAGTATAGCACACCCTCCATAATCCTTCCCAACCTGTGCCACATCTCTCATGTACCTTCTCATTGCTTAGCATCGCAATTGCCTAGGATGGAAATTTTCAATTGCCATCATAAATTGAAGTCTACCTAGTACAACTGAAAATGTGTCTTAAAATGATATAAAATAAAACACACATGCTGTAAAGGAAGAAAGAAAATAGGAAAGGGGGAAGGGAAAGTTGCATTAAAAACTAAACAAATTCATATGAAAATGGGTTAGGCAAGAGTGGAACTAAAAAACATTTTTAAACTAAATTAATTGACAACAATAAGAGAGCCAGGGAACACAATCACACAGAACCAAGATATGACTAGGGTTCAATAAGGTGTAACTGAAATAGCTATATACCAAATGAAATGGATGTAGAAAAAAAGCTCTAATAATGGTCTGATTGAAGGTTTCTTCTGATCTGATAACTGAGCACATATTTCCAGTATTTCCTCTCTTGCCTTCTCACCATCTGTTATTGCAGATGACAAATTATGTTTTTCAATCTCCTTTTGACATAACTGCTATGGTGCTACTCTTTCAGTGTAGTGGAACCCCAAAACTGAATATGAAAGATTGGTTTTATGGAGGACTTATGTTAGGGCATACTGGGTAACATAATATTTGTTCTGTGGAATCCTATGCATTATTTTGATTTTTGAAACAGGGAATAAAATTAAAAGCAAACACAGAACTTTATGCTTAAAGCAATTTTGTCAGATGTTGGTGGTGGAAGAAATGTATTTTAACAGATTTTCTAAATGCAGAGAGAATGGGACCAAATATAATCCCAAAGAGAGTTTTCCACAATTTATGAGCAAGAGAGGAGAAGGTCCTCTCTTGCATGCCAGAAAATCTTGCCTCTAATCTTCTAAGGTCTCTCCTGTAGCTTTTATGAGCCAGATTCATAACAAGAAACTGTTCTTTAGATATTCAAACTCTAAACCAGCAGTCACCAACTGGTGGTCCGTGGACCCCTGGTGGTCCCCGAGAAAATTTTGGTGGTCCGCAGAAAAATTGTTTGCAATTTTTATATTGCACTAAATCAGGGGTCCTCAAACTACGGCCCCCGGGCCGGATACATGCAATGAATGTTTGTGTTGCTGCAGAGAGTCTCCCCCTTCAGGGTCTTTTTGTGCAGGTTGGAGGGGGGCAGAAATTCCAACTTGGGGTCGGCTTCAGCCTCCTGGTGTGGGGCTTTGGGCGAAGGTTGGAGGGAAATGCTGCTGGTGTCAAAGAGCTGGAGGGCCTTGTTCCAGTGGGACTGCATCATGGCCTGGAATTGCTCACCATCTCAGCCCGCTGAGCCCCCAGGTGCCGGTACCTGGCCTTGCACTCCTGCAGGTCTTCCCTCTGCTTGGAAAGCCTATGCTCCTAGTCCTCAGTGAAGTGCTTCTGCTGAGCCTCCTTCAGATCCAATTTGAAATGAGCCAGCTGTTTTGCCAACTCTTTCTTGTGGTGGCTGCTTAGCTCCAACAACTGCTTCCTGATGGGGCCCTAAGGAGCTGGGCAGGCAGGCGAGGAGTAGCTGGTAGGGATAAGTAGAGGCCAGTGAGGCACCCCTCAATGTGAGTGACATTGAGTTGGCCATGCCCACTCAGTCACATGACCACCTAGCCACCCCCACCCAGCCGGTCATAAGGCAGGTGATATTAGTGGTCCGTGGGATTTAAAATTATGAATTTACTGGTCCCTGAGGTCCGAAAGGTTGGTGATCCCTGCTCTAAACCACTGGTGTCAAACTCACGTCGTCACGGCCATATCACGTAACATATTGGGACTTTTTTTCCCTTCACTAAACTGGGTGTGGGCATGGCCAGCATGTGATGCATCTGGTCCATGGACTGGGAGTTTAACAACTCTGCTCTAAACCAATTGGGGCTTTTAAGATCATTGCCAAGGCTTACATTCTTTCTGATAAAGTATTTCAGCTTCATATAATTGCTGTACCTTGCCCCCGTCATCATCCTAGCTGTTCTATTTTGTACCAGTTGCAAATTTCAGACATTTTTGGGTGATACATGGTGTTGGCCTCATCCAGAGTGTCTTACAGGTTTCAAAACAGAATATAACCACTATGTGGATAACTTAGCAAATCCACATCAAACTATAGCCCCATGATGGTGAACCTATTGCACACGTGCCAGAGGTGGCACCCAGAGCCCTCTCTGTGGGAACGTGTGCCATTGCCAGCTATTCTGATTTCTGGTGCACACATGCACGCCAGGCAGCTGGTCTTCACAGGTGCCGGGGCGCTGGAAAAAGGCATGAAAAACAGGCAAAAACCAGGCTATCTTTGGGCTGTTTTGGGACTATTTTCAGGCTGTTTTCACACCATTTTTGGGCCAAAATGGCCCAAAGAACACCCTGAAAATGGCCTGAAAAACAGCCTGAAAACGGCCTGAAAACGGCCCGAAAAATAGCCAAAAAACAGGCATGCATGCGAAGACCAGCTGGCCGGAAACCCGAAGACCAGCTGGCCAGCTTTGGGTTTCCGGCGGTCCGGTACGTGTACACACACACATGCATGTGCATGCATGCAGGTTCCAGTTTGGGCACTCGGTGCCAAAAAGATTCGCTATCATTGCTATAGCCTGTTGTATCATGAACACTGTTATCTCCCATGAGCAAAATCATGATATATGCCAGGTAAGCACTTAAATCAAAAAATAAATTCTGTATAGTAGATAATTTACCACTACCACAATTTATTAACACTAACCAATAAATAAAAGAACTTTTAGGCTTGAAGAGGCCACCTTCACTTCCTTACTGCCATTTAAAAGGAGAAAAGGTTGAACAAATCTTTTTCCAGCTACACATAGGATTACCAGATATCTGAACAAGCCAAGGAGGAGATGGACAATTGGAAAGGAGGACAAATCAGGAAAAAAGGAAGACATGGTGATCAACAAAATTTACAGTTTAAAAACTTCCCCAAAAATGTACATGAGTCTACAGGTACCTGAAATTACTTTCTCCAGCATCAGAAATATTGTTTTTTCAATCTCACAATGTGCTAGAGCCAGTTAGAAGGCAAAAACCTTCCACATGTAACTGATTAAGGTTTTGTCAATTTCAGGTAGCAGTGTAAGCTGGCTGGAGAGTACTAATCAATTAATAGGGGAAGTGCTGTGCCACAGGGAAAAGCTGTTCAGGAAAACAGAAAATATTGATTTTAAGGGTATGCCTGCTAAACAGAGGGAGAAATGAAATCCTTTTGCTGGACATCTAATAATTCTAGCTACATGTAGAGTGCATCTTGCACTATTACCTCCTCTTCAGTTATTCACTGCAACTACTTTCAGCTTCAGAGATTTCAAGGGACAACTTCTTTTGCAGTTGTTCCTTCTGTAGTAACCCCAACTATGGTAACTTTGCCATTCCTGGGTAGGGCTCATTTAAAGACTTAAGGTTTGGAAGTGGCTAGACAGACAGCCTCTGTTGGAACATGCACTCAAAGTTCTAATCCTGCAAAAAAAAAAAAAGTTTTGCACATGCTAATATCAGGTGGGCTGATAAACTGCCAGCCAAAAAATCCACTACATTCTACTATCTACCTGGACTATGTAATGGAAAAACTTCTCATTCTACGTTTAAAGCAGGGTGTTACTTCAAGGCAATTTTCCTTTTAAACCCTGTTTTTTTTAAAACAACATCCTTCAGGCCCTGACAGATGACAGTTTAGTCATTGTTTACTTAGATATTTCTACATATGAATGTCCACAAACTAATGTATTTCCTTTAAACGAAAAGCAAATTATGTGCTTTTATTTTATCTATAAACTAATTTATTTCCTTCATTCATATAAATGTGTTATGTTGAATAGATTATATATTATTACATTAAAATGCTGCTTAAGAATTAGAAATTTTTACTTTTAAAAGTAAAAAAGTTACTTTTTAAATGTCATATTATCTATATTTTATGTATTTATATTCTTTGTTCTTTTTTAAAGAAAAACTGATACTAAATAATATTTTTGTATTTTTGCTATTTTCTAATATTAAAATATTCAGTTACTTTCTAGAATTTATGAAGTTTCTTGTAGATACTTACAAGATAATTACTAGAACTAGTAATGTTGCACAACTTTTTAACTTCAGTTAATCTAATTAGTAGCAAGCTACACAAGAAAATGGAAAAGGCAAAAGGTCTTGATTATTCCCTGAATATTTTTGAACAGGTGTTCCTACATATATCACAGGAAGGACAGCTCTTTCATGTTACCCTGTCATATGATACCAATTATTTTAAACGTGTGTGACAAATCATTGAGACATTATAAATGGGAGGTTGCATCTCAGCAGGTTTTACCAGTAATCCTCATGAACCAGAAAGAAAGTGTGTGGGCAGAGCAGTATCGCAAAGAACAATATGTTGTGAAAATATTCTCATTCCTTAAGGAGACTTGCATTTTAATCAATGGAATTTGTCATTAACTTCATGTATTTTGATTGTACTCTAACACAGAACCCTATGCATGTTTGTGGAGGATTACATGTTTTAACATTTAGGGCAACATCACTACATAAAGATCCAAGAACTTATATTTTTCTATAACATATAATTGCTGGGTAAAATGGTATTGTATCTGTTATCGGTTCCCTAGCTATTATTATGGATGTTTACTAGCAATAGCTTTAGTAAAAGTATGCTAAGGAAGAAAAGAACTTTTGAGCTTATTAAAACTGTATACACAGATCTGAACATTAGTAGAATAAGAAATAACCTACACAAAAGCAAAAAGTGAAAAAAAGAAAAAAGTTAAAGAAAAATGAGAAAGAAAAACAGATACAAAGTACTGGCTTCCAATGTTCTTCACAGAGCTATAAGTACAATTATATTTTAGCCCTCTCTAAATTTACAGCATAATACTCTTCTTTGTATTATCTCTCTTGTATAATCCTCAAAGCCATTAATCACAAGGTGTTTTTTTTTCATTTTTATGTAAAAAGTCCATAAGAGGTTTCCAGTCACCAGTAAATGTAAATAATATATTTTCTTTTTTTTAAAAAAAGTCGTTTATACATTTTAGCAAAACTATCAACCATTCCTTCATTGGGTAGTGTCAAATGTTTCCATCTCTGTGCATGTAATAGTCTCACCAGAGTAATCATATACAATATTGAAATAATACAGTATATGACTGTATTCCATGACTTTTCATGACTTTTTTCTAACTATTTGTTTATCATGCCTAGAAGGAAAAGTTCTGGCTTCAATTGAACAATAATCTTGAAAATCCTCTGAATTAATATATATATTTAAATCCTTTTATATGTACACCAAGCATGATAAAATGTCCCTTTATGTTATTCACATTTCCAACATACATTTGAAATGCCTTTATATGTGGTTTTACATAATTGTTCTGGTACGAGTTTGGTATCAGAACCAGCTTGGTCTGGTAGTTAAGGTACCAGGTTAGAAATCGGGAGACTGTGAGTTCTAGTCCCATTTTAGGCATGAATGTCAGCTGAATAACCTTGGACTAGTCTCTCTGTCTCTGTCTCTCTCTGTCTCTCTCTCTCTCTTTTTCCCTCCCTCCCTCCCTCCCTCCCATAGTTTATTAACTATGAGTTTATTAACTCCCATAATTCTCTCCCCTTATTTTATATCTCTATTCACCTCAGGAACTAAAGTAAATAAACATGGAGACAGAGGACATCCTTGTTTTGTATCTTTTGAAATTCACTATGTTTTTTTTTAGTTTTTTATTTACAAGTATTTGTGGTTTTTGGAAAAATATAAGTTGATCTTACCCATTCAATAAAATTATTTCCAAGGTTCTTGTGTTCCAGAACTCTAAACAAAAAAATCCAGTTCAAATTATCAAGGGCCTTCTCTGCATCTAAGAATATTAATGCTGCTTGTTTTTCATTATGTTGTTCCAAGTACTCCAAAATATCCAAAACATTTCGTTTTGCAATTGTCTTTTAGGTTAAAACTTGCAATGATCTTCATGAAAAAAAAGTCCTCTAAAATTATCTTTAACTTTTCACCCAAAATGGTATAAAGAATTTATAATCATTATTCAATATTTATTGTTAAAGTCATATCTGTCTCTCTTTAGATATTGGTGCTATATTAGCCTCTTTTTTTGCTATCAAGCAAAAAAATATTGGAATAATATTCATCATTTATGTAATGATTGTAAAAATTCATCTTCAAAACATTTATGGTAAGAAGCTGGAAACCCATCTGGATCAGATGCTTTTTGTGGTTTGAATAGCTTCACAAGATTTTCATATTGTTAAAAGTCAATTCAAATTTTGTTTCTGATTCTCTATAATCTTGGTAAATACTTTTTCTTTGTTTTGCATAGTTCATCTTTACTCATTTATTTTAATCTCGCACTTTTAACATAGATAATTGCCTCTGTAAAGCTTAGTTTGGCGAGTAATAGTTGGTATCCCTTGAATTTTTAAAAATTGTATTTCCCTTTTTTATTTGTGATTTATACTTTCTCTTGCGCTTTCTTTTAAATTTATTAGGTACACTGTATAAAATACCTTCTTACATAGCCTTACTTATAACAATCCTTACTTCTGTGCCTTTATTAAGATTATTCTAAAAAAAAAATTCCTTTAACTTTTTTTACAGTCTTCCATTATGATTTCCTTTTGTAACAACATCTCATTCAATTTCACCTAAAACATACATTCTTTCTTTTCAGAATTAAATTTATTGTATTCAAAGTAATGGTAATGGTAATGTTTCCACATAATAAACATTATTAGCCATCTTAGACATCTTGAAAAAGATATTTTTCTGTCTTTCAGAAAAATAAGTATATTATTTTGAATCACCATATTTATATATCCATGCATCAACAAGCTACAAATTATCCATTAAATTTTTAAAAAAGCCCTGTGTATTTTTAAGAAGTTCTGCATTTTTATAGAAATACTATTTAATTCCAATCTCCCAGCAAACATCAATTTTCATAAGAAAAATCCAATAATTTATCCATAAGTCCTTTGTAAAATGCTATTTTTTCTTCATTTGAGGCACAAATTCATAATATTAAAGTCTTAGCCCTCTGTGGATTACTTCCACCCCAAATTATCTGCCATAATCATCAGTCAGCATAGATTTTGAACATAGCTGTATATATTTATATACCAATAACTCAATTTTTCCTTCCTGCTAAAATAAATTCTTAAGCCAGATTTCTGTGATTCAAATATTTTATAACTTTTTTCCCGTAATACAGGTTTCTTTTAATCAGATTATGTCTTGCTTCACCCTTTTCAGATAATGAAATTTATTTTTTCTCTTTTTGCTCCATTTATACCCTATGTTAAGAATTTATAATCCATGGTTAGGCCAAGATTTTTAAAAAGTCAATGTCTGTAGCACCCAACATAGAATTTTCTCATTGTTGTCTTGTTATATCTGTTGTGATATATATTTGTGGGTTATGTGTATTCATAAAAAAATATTTTCTACATAAAATAATACAAGACTACATTTGTGTTAAATATATTTGATGGGTTTGTAATATATTTTCTATAAATATTCCCAAACACACAAAAGATAGGCACTTTACACACTTATATAAAGCATAATTATTAGTGGAAGGAACAAGGGCAGATGATCAAAGCAGCATTAGCTAATTCAATTCAAGTTTCACCCCTATTGTACTTGCAAACAAAAGGGGCAGAGCTTGTGTTGTGATGGTATAACAGAGTTTTTGGCATTTTGACAACAGTGATGGATCCTGCAGACATCTCCATAATTTACACAAAATGTTGTCTTATTAGGAATAATATTAGTTCTTAAAAACATACAAAATAAATGCAAAATTTATCTTTCAAAATCCTTGATGTTTTTTTCCCCTCTGTGTTAATGTGTTTTACAGATTTAATGAACATAAGTATCTCTGAGGATACCTGGCATAAGCAGAAAACAAAGACAGAGTGAAAGGAGAAAAGGTAAGCTAGTATATTTTATGATGTTGATGTATTTCAAACTGAATTATTTTTAGTAACAAGAGACAAATCATAAAGCTATGAAATGATTATTTCACCTTTAAAAATATGACTTTGCTTTATTTTCATTTTAATAATAATTGACAATCATTTGTGAAAAACAGATATGACTTTAAAGAGGAGCTAGAGTAATAAACATTGTCATTGAATGTGATAGAGATAGAAGAAGGTTGGCTGTTTCAAACTAAAAATTTAACTATTTAACAGGCAAAAAAGACTTGATTGAATTCTCATGTTGTCAACAATTAAGAGAAACTATTGGAAAAATACAGTTTAGAAGAGGAGAGGAATTTAGCGGTTTTCTCTAAACCATTATCCCAATGTAAATTTTTCTACTCTAGAACAGAATTTTTATGTTTCCCCCTTTAGGAATCACAGGGCAGAAAAATGAGTGAACATCATCATATTTTAATCCTGTAGGCATGTAAGTGGAGAAGAGTAATTTAGATCAGGAAACTAAGATAGAATTTTTTTCCCTTGCTGGATTAGGGCCCTTTGCAATTAGATTGAACTTGCAGGTCTTGATTATGCTGAGCAAAATTTATGAAATAAATTTATGAAATAACCATGGAGATTTGAAGGTGGTTTTATGATCCCTGCTCCACTCTCAATTAGTTTTCTCAAAACTAGACAAATTTAAGTGCAAACCTTGTGAACCTTGATAAATAGGATTCTTTGAATCAAGTATATTTACTATTTCACCAACATATTTTTAAAGCCTTATTTAAAACTGATGCAGAGTTTTACCTTCAAAAGTCACTGTAATTTCTGCATTGTCTGTTATTTTAATCATTCATTTTATCTAATCAACCAAACAACAAATTAGGTTGTTGCAGGAAAGTGAAGAAATTATTGATATGGGATTTTAGCAGTTCCTTCTCAGCAATATCAGCAGCACTGTTATTGCTGGAAAGATTCAGACTCCGGTTATTATTATGCAGATGAAATTGTTTTGTCAGAAAGTAGCTTCTTGGATGTGCCTATGCCTATGTTTGAGTATGTTCTCTCTCTCCTCTCCCTCCCATCCCCTGTCTATCTTGCTGATTTCTCTATCCCTTCATTAGGTCTTACTGTTACATTTAAAAGTAGATTATGGATGCACTGTGTAGTAGATATTATCCAACGGATGTTGAAGAGCAGATTTTCCATATACTCTCATGCTCTTTTCCAAAGGCACCACTTTAATTTACATTATCCAATCTTCTACTTTGCAGTAGAATTATGGTTTTTAGATATATATATATATAATGTGGATTACTGTGCCTCCCTGTTGCTTTGTTAAAATAAAATAAGCTTTAGAAGGGAATGTTGCTTTCTCTATAAAATCTTTGATCACTAATTTTGCTAAGTTGTATAGAAATGTAGTAGTTGATTCCTATAACCTAAAGATGGACAGGAGTTACCCGTCACAAACATATTGGGCAAGAGCTTTGTAAAGGAGTGAAATGTTTTTTTGTTAATAATAGAATAAGACTACAGTATTATAATTCAAAGATTAGAGTGGATATCAATACAAATAATCCTTAATTTAGCAACCATTCAAAGTCATGACAGATTTCTACAGGGGCACTTACAGTCCATTTTGGAAGTTCCAATAGCCACCCGATCACATGACCACATGTTGGGCATTCGGCACCCAGCTTGCATTTACAGTGGTCTGTGGCATCCTATGGTCATGTCACCATATTATATGTCATGTTATATGGCGTTTGCTTCTACTTTTTTTGGCAAAACCGGCCCATAGCAAACAATTGATCCTTAACAACTACAATGTTTGCTTAAGAAGCAAACACACAAAGAAGTCATAAAATTACATGGAAGACCCACTTTACAACCATCATGACTTAGGCTCCATTATTGTTGTAAGTCAAGGATTATATGTATTGAAGTCATACAGTCATATCTATTCTATATTCATTTTGTAGCATTACTTATCTCAGTTTGGAGAACGAAATTTTATCATAATGTACCATGTTAGACTTTTTCCTGCATCAAGATGGCCTAATTATACAAAAAGAATTTGTGCTGAAAAAATATTGTTAAATTAAGAGAAAAAATTCTTCAACTATCTATTCTTAATGTAACTCTGAATCTTGTAAAAAATGCATTTTCTAGTATTAATATTACAGTATACTGTACCTCAGGGCAAATTTCCTATAGGATACTTTAAAATTAGTGATGCTTCTATACTTACTAATAGGCATTATTGTACTTAATTTGGAATATCCTCTTCTAGGAACATTAGTGTTTGTGCTGCTATCTGTATATTACTATATACTACTTATAGAATTCATCCAAAAACCAGAACCCATGACTCCTATGGGATTGGGATTTGCCAAATTTGTGTCTGGTTTGGCACCATCATGGCTGCTTTAACATCTCCTAGAAACCTGTAAGATGTGTAATGCAAGGAAGGGGTATATCCCCATTGTCTTTTTACCTCCATACGGCCCCTGTTCCCAATAGGCTGGTGGGAAGACCCAACAAACAAGCAGCTATTAGCTGCTTTGGAACCAACCCAAAATTTTAAATATCTTTATGATGGTGCCCAGTGAAAAAAGAACAAGAAAGCAACTCTGCTGGCAAAGTAAAGCTGGCTGGGGATGCTGGCATTTAACAGGTGAGCCTTCTTCCTCCTCAGAGAGATGAGACCCTTGGCACAAGCCAAAATAGGGAGAGGGTTCACAGCTCCTTTTGTTTTCCTTCCCCACTTCCACCCCCCACCCCAGCTAAAATGGCAAACAGTTCGGAGGAGGAGCTGGCATCTTCATCAGGGTTATTCTTAATATAGATTTAAGCCTATATTATATGTGAAAAGAAGAATAATCTAATGAATCATGAGCTATCTAGCAAAATATATATTAGATATAGAAGTACTTTCTTTTGTAAAACATTATCAATAATGCCTTCCATTTCCTTCACACTTTGTCTAATGACTTTGTTTCTTCAGAAAAACAGCAATTTGTATGAGCACCAATATAATAAAGCATGTCAATCTTTAACTATCCATTCTTCAAACCTATCTCTTGTCAGTTATTGGAAAATTGCTCCTGTCTTATAGTGAATTTTCCTTGGGTTAGCGTTTAGATTTAATAGCTAATGTAGAGGCTTGAATGTTCTAGTGCCCCTATGAGAGGCACATTGATCAGTAACTATTCATAACTGTCTACTTTCTGGGACAGATAAGTAGTTACATAGATATGCTGCATCCTAACGAAATGAATACTGTACAATCATTTCCCTACAAAAAATTGAAACTCAAAAATTTAGCTTACATCTGTCAGTCATAACAGCATAGAGTTTTTTTAATTGTTACTGTGAGCTTGTGCATGTTTCTACTGTCACATATTTCTTTTTTAATATATATGTGGCTCAAAATCAAATATGACAGGGATGAGCAATGTTTAAATCTCTGGTTGAAGTGAAGCTGCAATCCATCATAACCCTCTCTTTCTCCCTCCCTCCCTCCCTTTCTCTCTCCTTCTCTCCCTTCCCCCCTCCCCTGAATTAATTCTGGGCAGTAACCAGAAATAAAATATACTCAAACTATTTAAGTCCAGTGCAAAAAAAATTGAGTCAAGCCCCTTAAAGATCACATTGTTAATGTTCCAGATAAAACTATGCCAGAGCTCCATCAATATCCTGATCACAGTGCCTGGTCTTAATAATCTTATGAAAAGTTAAGGTGATTCCTCATGAAAGAAAGACATGCTTCCTGGGGCCAACTAGGTGACACTGCTTCACTAATGGGACTTGGGGCATGCCGTGCCAGAATCAGAGTTAGGAGAACCTGACCCTATGTCCGTGATGGTGAACCTATGGCACACATGCCACAGTTGGCACGCGGAGCCATATATGTGGGCACGTGAGCATTGCCCTAGCTCAGCCAGCTGATTTTCGGGCCTGGGGAGGGCAAAAATGGCCTTTCCCACCCCAGAGGCCCTCCGGAAGCTGGAAAAAGCTCGTTTCCCGACTTCTGGTGGGCTCGGAAGGCCCGTTTCTCACTTTCTCCAGGCTCTAGAGGCTTTCTAGGAGCCTGGGGAGGGTGAAAACGGCCTTCCTCAGCCCTCCGGAGGCTAGAAATGGCCCGTTTCCTGACTTCTGGTTGGCCCAGAAGGTCCATTTTTCATTCTCCCCAGGCTCCAGAGGCTTTCTAGGGCGAAAACTGGAGGCCAGAAACAGCCCATTTCCCAGCTTCTGGTGGGCCCAAAAGGCCCATTTTTTGCCCTCCCCAGGCTCCAGAGGCTTTCTAGGACCTGGAGAGGGCGAAAAACAGGCCTTCTCGGCCCACCAGAATTCAGGAAACGGGTCTTGGCATTGCGTGCCAAAAGCGGGGGGAGCGCGGATGGGTCGCAAGTGCGAGGGTTGGGGTGCATTGAAATATGGGTGTGGGCACGTGCACGACCCCCCGTGCTCCCCCGCTTTTGACATACGATGGCAAGGTTAGCCAGCACTTCCCTATGTCTTTAAAGAGCTTTAAAGGTGACACTCCATACCTTAAAATCTACCATAAACCAGTGCAGCTTGTATAACTGCAGGGCATATCGTGGTATAGCTAATTTGGCATGTGCCACTGCATTTTGAATGAGATAAAGTTTTCACATGCAGCCCCATATAAAGCTCATTAAAATAGTTCAATATGGAAGTATGATGATCATAAACCGTGCTTCCCAATTTCAGGATCAGTTTACAAGTGATTGTACAAAAGCCCTCATGTCCATAATCTAGTCCTTTAGCAGAGCTATGAGTCCAGGAAAAGCCCAGATTGCACACCAACTCTGCCTTTCAGAATGCGATCCATCCAGTTAATGATGGAAAATTACTAGATACAGGAGATCCTAAAAACTAAAGCCACTCAGTCTTTTTTATAAATTTATTTCTTTTATCAACAACAACAAAAAAACAAAACAAAAAAAGGAATATCTAATACTAATAACAAGAAAAAGGGGGGGAAAGCCCAAATATCCAATAGATCTAACATTGAACATAAAAAACTCACCTGAAAAGTAAATTTTTAAAAATGGATACGTTCTCCTCCCCTTACATAATGTTATAAGCTTTCCTATCCTTATTTAACAAAAATCATATGTTAAATAAACAAATATTCTAGATGAGGAAGTCTCTGTCTATAAAAAAAGAAACAAAAGTCAACAAGTTAGCCCAAACTTTATACTAATCTTCAAATCTCTCTGTTAACCATCAGTGGTTATGAGTTCAGTGCAGTGGTGGGATTCAGTCAGTTCTCTCCAGATCGCATGAACCAGTAGTAGCGACTACGGGAGGCTCTGCCCACCCACCCAGACATAATGTGCGACTACTGTGCATGCGCAAAAGGCCGTGCGCAGGTGCAGAGGTGGCGCGAGCGTTCCCATTTGCGAACCGGTAGGGAAGGTGAGTGAATCCCACCTCTGGTTCAATGCATTACAATAGTTTAAACAGGTAATGATTAAGGATATGACCTAGTATACTTTTTGCCCCAGTGTTGTTGTATTTTGCCCCAATGTTAACTACCTAGTGGTTACCTACCACTAGGTAGACTAGACCAGGAGATTGAGATTGGCTATAATAATAGGACCTTGCAAGTCTGATTATGCTATATTTCCATTCCCTTTTTATACTATATTGAAGCAGGGAGGCACCAGTATATCCACTTCTGAATATTAACATGTTTCTCAGGGGCCATTGGGCCATTAGGATCTCCAACCTGCAGACCTCCATCTTCATAGGTAATATGTCCCCATGAGAAGATAACATTGAACAGGCTGAGATCATGTTTTTCTTGGGTTTAACTTTAGCCAATTGAAACACACAATTGTCTAGGCACCAGGACTATATTGCATCAGCACCTCCAGCATGACCCAGCATGAATTTCAAACCATCTTCCTTAGCAACTTTGAATGGCCTTCCTTAGCAGCTTTATGTAGATATTAAAAGTGCAGGGAAAAGTACTGCCAGGCGATTAGGCCAACCTCTTTCTCCACTCGTCACCAGCTGGAAGCAGCTGCTATGGAAGTAGCACAATCATTGCTGCACAGTGGTCCCAATTCTCGCAATCACACAAACCCAGAAAGAGACAGGCCAGTGGGATACCATGGTTGATTATGTTAAAGCTGCTGAGGGATCTAAGAGGACTATCCAGGTCCTGACAAGATGATCCAAGTGATGACTGTTTCCAGGTCTGAAGTCTAGCTCGAAAGGATCCTCTTTTGTTTTTCCTCTTTTCTAGTTGTTCCCACATCATCATCCCAACAATATTCCCTAAGATCATCTAGCTCCAAGGTAGGGTGTGCACTTCAACCACTTTCAAGGGTCTTGCAAAGAGGTGTTGACCTCATCCAAGATCCAGGTAACTATCTCCTCATAGGCTTCCTGTAGAAGCCAGAAGGATTGAGCCCACAAGTGGCAGAGGACATCCTAGATATCTACTTCATTAGGGGTTATAGGGCTAAATAAATAAATAAATAAATCCCCAGTTAACATAGAAAGACAGCTCCTGAGTTATCTCCTGGACTCTAGCCATGTGGAATCAAGAACTCCGTGAATTGCCAACAAAGCAGATCACAGCAGCCAGATGGAGATCTTTAAATTGGCTTCTCCCCAAAATGAATTAGCCATGCTTAAAAAAGACTGTTGAATGACAGGATGCCAATGCAATAAGAGAGAAGTAAACACAGTTTGCTTCTCTTATCATGGTCAGATCCACTTTTTGTTTCCCTGAAACAACATTCTAAGAATTGTTTCTGTTTCTTCAATTCCCACAATGCTTGGTAAACCAGTAAACCTTCAAAGTTTATCATCCACCACCTTTCTAGGTAATTAGGCTGCTTGTCACAATTTTTGTTCTTAAAATGATTATTTGGGACATTCAATCAGAATATGCCTTTCTTTAAGTTAAACCTATCCTTTCATGTTCTCACAAAGAATTAGTCTTGTCAGAGTCTTAGATTCTACCCTGAAATAGATGAGTCCTCTATTCTAGCAGTATAAATACCCACTATTTATCCTATCTTCCAAAGACATGTGATTACTCTTTAATCAGACATATATCTGAGGCAGCAGATTTTAAAATATTGAAACTATAATGACGATGATAATATAGATTAAGAAGCCACTAAATATACATTTTAGAATCACTCCTTAAAATATATTCATTGTTGTAAGACTGGGTGCTTCTTGAAGTGAATATTTTCATCAGGCTGAAATCATAGCTTTCCTCCATGTACTGTATGCATCCATTCATACAATATAGATTGTGCTACCACTGTTTAAATAGGTAATGGTTTGTTGCCAAAGTGAGTGAACCAAGGGCAGCTGTCACTGTCGTAATGGAGACCAGGAATTATCAAAGTGGTTATTTGCCCTGGGTATACCATATTAGGCAGCTGAATATGTGAAAATCTGTTTTAAATTCCCATATTGCCTCATTATGTTACTAGATTGAGCATTCAGAGGCTTTGTGGAAATTTAAAATGATAGCTCCCAGCCAGCTTTTGACTGTGTTTTTGCCACCCTGCCAAGAAAACCTGGCAACTTCAGTAGTGGCCCACCAGAGCACAATTTGTCCAACACCCCTTAAGCCTCAGTATCCACAATTTATTATTAAGACAAATCCCGTTTCTCTAAAAATATCTTCCAATTCCTTGATTTTAAATCATTCTTTTGAAAAAGTCACCTTCATTATAAAAGATGATTTTCATTATAACATATAGGCAAATTTTGTGAATTTTAGAAGAACTAGAATGATTAATGATCTGTATTACAGAAATGGTTCAAAACCATATAACAGAAACAAGGATATAAAAATGCTGCAATGATCAAAACAGTCCTCCATTTAAAAAAAAATCCAATGCAAACATTAGCTTTGAGAGGATATCAAATATTTCTGAGAGTAAAGTACAGGGCAAAGAATTAAACTTCATATCTCACCAGTGATTTCCTTCTTCAATCTTTTTAAAGGGTGTATTTGTGTATTTAATATATCTCTTATTAATAGTAGTATTTCTACCAATACCCATTTTCATGGGATTTTTATTTATTTTTTAATTATTTTAATTACTGAGATATTCCATTTTGGTTTTTGATATATACAGATCAAAGTCAATTAGATTGGGGAAGTTTATAAATAGTAAAAAAAAAAAATACCATCCATTTGGGTCCTTCTCTTCTTTTTAAACTTAAAGAGTAAGAGGCTAATACTCACCAAGTCTCTAAATGTTTTGCTGAGATCTTAATGACTGACTATCTTCTACTGAAGTGTCCTCTCCCTGTTTGGCAGTTGCAGTTCTCCTTAGTTTATCAAGGAATTTCAACAATGAAAGGTGCAGGAACAATAGCTAGAGCCTTGCTAGTCATGGTTAGCCATGGCAAACAAATGATAGAATCAAACCCAGCTCAGAGCTCATGACAGTATGGAAGGAAACTTTTTGGAGTCGTTCAGGAGCTGTGGAAAGCATTCTTAAACCCTAGTTCTAGCAGAAGCTAGTTAGCATCTATCAAGGATGCTTTAATTTGAATTCCTACAAATCAAATAAGCAGGTGGTTGGAGAAGATGTCCCATATATCCTTTCCAAGAAGATGCCCTATGTACCCCTTATGCTTCATTGAAATAGTTAAATGCCCACAATTTCATATGTGAGCTGGAAAATTAATTCCTCAACTAACTTCATATTCAAAGCAGAAATAATACAATGGAATTTAAATTACTGAAACATTTAATTATTATTTTTTTCATTTTATTAAATTTGTATACCGCCCTACTCCCAAAGGACTCAGGGCGGTGAACAGGCACAAAATAAAACACATAAATACGAAAGTTAAAACATGATTAAAACCTAATTAAATAATTTTTGCCCGAGACAATTTAAAACTCCCAATAATTTAAAACAAATTAAAATTTGAGTTTAAAAATTTAAAAGAAGGGGAAAAAATTAGGCCAGGCTGGCCTGCTGGAATAGGAGTGTCTTCAAAGCACGGCGGAAAGTGCACAGATCCGGGATCCTCCGTATCTCCGGGGGGAGCTCGTTCCAGATAGTAGGTGCCCCCACAGAGAAGGCCCTCCCCCTAGGGGCCGCCAGTCGACATTGTTTGGCTGACGGCACCTGGAGGAGCCCCTCTCTATGAGAGCGTACTGGCCGGTGGGAGGCTGTTTGTGGTAGTAGGTGGTCCCGTAAGTAGCCAGGTCCTAAGCCATGGAGCGCTCTAAAGGTGGTAACCAAAACCTTGAAGCGTGCCCGGAAGACCACCGGGAGCCAGTGCAGCTCGCACAGAAGAGGTGTCACACGGGAGCGCCATGTTGCTCCCATAACCACCCGCGCAGCCGTTCTCTGCGCCAGTTGGAGCTTCCGGGTGCTCCTCAAGGGGAGCCCCATGTAGAGAGCGTTACAATAGTCCAGGCGGGAGGTAATGAGGGCATGAGTGACTGTGTGTAGGGAGTCCCGATCCAGAAAGGGACGCAACTGGCGGATCAGGCGAACCTGATGAAAGAACCTCCCGGTCACTGCCGTCAAGTGCTCTTCTAAAGACAGCCGTGAGTCCAGGAGGACGCCCAAGTTGCGAGCCCTCTCTGTGGGGGCCAGCGATTCGCCCCCAATAGTCAGCGATGGCGTCAACTGACTATATCGGGACATCGGAAACCACAGCCACTCGGTCTTGGATGGGTTGAGCCTGAGCTTGTTCCTCCCCATCCAGATTCGCACGGCCTCCAGATACCGAGACATCACTTCAAGGGCATCGTTGGGGTGGTCCGGGGTGGAGATGTACAGCTGGGTGTCATCAGCATACTGGTGGTACTTCACCCCGAAACCACGGATGATCTCACCCAGCAGCTTTACATAAATGTTGAACAAAAGGGGCAAGAGGACCGACCCTTGTGGTACCCCACATATGAGGGGCCTCGGGGTCGACCTCTGCCCCCCTGCCAACACAGACTGCAACCGGCCGGAGAGAAAGGAGGAGAACCACCGTAGTACAGTGCCTCCCACCCCTAACTCTTCCAACCAGTGCAGCATACCATGGTCGATGGTATCAAAAGCCGCTGAGAGGTCTAACAGGACCAGGACAGAGGAGCACCCCCTGTCCTGAGCCCTCCAGAGATCATCAACCAACGCGACCAATGCCGTTTCCATGCTGTACCCGGGTCTGAAACCCGACTGGAACGGATCCAGATACGTCGTCTCATCCAGGTGCTGGGGAAGCTGTTGCGCAACCACACTCTCGGCAACCTTCGCCACAAAACGAAGGTTGGAGACCGGACAATAATTAACCAACATTGCCGGGTCCAGGGAAGGCTTCTTGTTTGCTGTTATCTTGTTAAGATATTTCAACATGGTTACCAGAAAAAATTCTTAATCTATTCTGATATTTTTCAATGGTTTTTAATTGCAGAAATCCATCACCCACTGGGTACTGGAAATGATTTAAAGAATGTACTATATTATAGTTGGGTTCATAAACCCTCTGTGAATTTCTTAACACATGACATAGATTGTAAGATTATATACATACCTTAAATGCAGGTATAAAAAAAGGATAAAGTAGTTCAGAAAATATAAGATAAAAAAGACTGCATTCCGGGGCTAAAAAAACAAAATTTTGAAAGTTGTAAAATAGTTTATGTGTATAATTTTCATGACATTTCTCTTCAAGCAATAAATTTTGTTTGCTTATCAATATTTTAATCCATATGTTTTGCACATGCCATCCTGCCACTCCTTCCCTGTGCCATTAAAATATTAAAATACAGTCAGTCTGCGTGCAAGAAATGAAGGTGACAGGAAAAAACCTTGAAATCCACAGCAAAGATTAGTAATATCTGAAAGTGGTTTAGGATTCCTAGTGGGATTTCTCCCTCTTTTAATAACAAAGTGCAAAGGGAAAGAATATGCACAGCTTACTTGTCTTCTTATTTCTTTTGATCTGAAAGAACAATCAGATAAGGGTGATTTCTGAAGACAGTTGCCCCCAGTGATAACCATCATCATCAACAGGAGGCATTCAGGTACTGTCACTGGAGCCTTCCATGTTCAGAGGACGGGTATTTTATCTTTTTATAGTTAAAAACTACTGCTGGGTTTTCTGTTTATAGCATACATGTGGATGATGAGTGCGTAGAAGTAAAATGAACTTTGAAAAAGGAATAAAGTCTGAACTTCAGAGACTGTCAGAAGGAAATCATAATTTAAGGTTAAGGTAGGAAATCTCATGCACACACACAAAAATGCCTGTGTCCAATAATGGAATAAATAAACTAGTGTTATGCAGCACACAAAATACCTTATCCAGGGTTTAGCTGACATTTTTTTCTTCTTATCTAAAATGTAAAAAAAAAAAAAAAGTTGAACTCTTGTATCAAAAATTGATATTTATCTATAGACAAAATGTAGATTGTCAAAGGTTACTGTCAGTTGAACTGAGAAAACTGAACATTGAAAGATTTTGCCAAGATAACTCATAATGTCCTCATAATAGTGTTATGCGGGATACTTTCCTTGTTATTAGGTATAGTTTTTCTGCAATATTCTAGGCAAAAGTTAATTGGGTTTTGTGTTATGATATGTATTGTCTATCCTACTCAACTTGCTATTTCAAAGCAGATATGCATCCCATTAATGAAAAAGATTTAGCGTGCACATACATATATTCCAACATTTATCCGCATAACCGCATAATCAGATACTTCATTTCAGTCAATGACTAATAAAAATACTTTCAATAAAACAAACAAGCAAAATTAACTCATAACATCAAAGACTGTTGATAACCATTGATGGGTGAAACTTACATATAATGTAGCAGAATTTTGCTACTTTTACAGAAAAAGATTTGTCCTAGTTATTTAAAAAACAATGCAAGTAAAAATTATTACAGCGCCCTGGAAATTTAATTTAAAAAGGACTAATCAGACTGTTGACAATTGGCCCTGTAAAACTCTCAATCAGAAGACTATGGGCAGTATCGAGTTTTCTAAGGGAAATAACCATATCTTGAGCGAATTAGTCTTCATGCAACCATGTTTTCAGTCTCCATCACTACCATGATGCAGAGCTCCATCACTACCATCAGATGTTAGATTATATTGGAATGGACAGACAAGTGGCAGTGTGGCAGTACATAGCTTAGTTCGCATCACAATGAAATGGAAACATGTTAAGGAGATATGCAATTCAATTAGACAATATCACAGAATTAAAACATTGAAATGTGCCACAAATGTATTTATTTTCCTATGTATTATTGCTTATTTTAGCAATATGAGGCAGAAAAATAACTAGAGAAAAAAAATCCTGCATAGTTATCTAGAGTTTATTCTGGTCCAGTAGAGATAACTTAATCAAGTAGTTATTTGCAACTTGTCTTTGGAGATTCTCAGTCATCCAGGTCATGGTTGTCTCAAGGTGCTTTTTCAAGAGGCAACTGGAATTTCTTGTTTTTCTTTGAAGACATTTTGCTTCTCATCCAAAAAGCTTCTTCAGCTTCCATTCCCCACCATCTGGTCAGAGCTGAAGAAGCTTCTTGGATGAGAAACAAAATGTCTTCAAAGAAAAACAAGAAAATCCAGTTGCCTCTTGAAAAAGTACCTTTGGGACATATTTGCAACTTGGTTTAAGTCAGTTGTGGCATGTTGACCAAATGTTTATGTTGTGTGTGTTTGTGTGAGTATTTGTGTGCTTGTGTGTGTGTATTCCATGACTATGAGATTACCATCTGCAACCTTCCCTGATGGCTTCCCATAAGCAAATTCAATGTGGAAGCCAGCAGTCACTCAGGTGACTCTTTCCCACCCTAGTCTCTCTCATTTGCATACATTGTACCCTCTTATCACATTTGCTCACATGCATATACACACTAACCAGTGCCCACCTTCTCTGGGCCTCTCTGAATTTGCACATGCTCCATGTGCTCCTTTCCTAGCCTCCTTGTGCTCACATGGGCCTCTGTGGTGCAGCGGACTAAAGTGCTGTTAAGTGCTAGCACTTAGCTGCCAGCTGCCTGCAATTAGTGCAAGTTCAAATCTCACCAGGCTCAAGGTTGACTCAGCCTTCCATTCTTTCGAGGTACATAAATTGAGGACCTGGATTGTGGGGGCAATAAGCCAACTTTGTATAGAACAACACCGCTTAGGGCCCCCGAAAGCCCTAATAAGCAGGTATATATAAAAAAGTATGCAGGCTATTGCTATAATGCATTGTAAGCCGCCCTGAGTCTACGGAGAAAGGCGGCATACAAATTGGACTAATAAAATAAATAAATAAATAAATTTGCATGCTCTCCCTTACATACCCCAGTACCCTCCTTCCCACCTGTCGCTATGCTCATACACACATGCACCCATGAGGCCCTTCCTTTCCTTGCAATGCCTTTCATCCCCAGCCTGTCTATACTATACTGCAGCATCCCCTTCCCTAACGCACGCATACATCACTAAGGGATGAAACACGTGACATCACATTTTATGACTGCACTACTTATTAAAAAAATCCAGTTACAATTGCCATCATAACTCAAAGATTGCCTCATTTAATTTGGAATCTTTGAAATGTGCCTTGATTATTATTATTAACATTTCTTCAATTGTAATTTCATTCTTAATTGGAATCCAAGCATGAAGTGATCCATTAGAGATGACCAGGGATATAACTTAGCTAGTTATCTGGGTTTGATCCTGTTGGAACTGAGGAAGTGGATATGTCCTCAGGGATGTTAGGGCAACTACTTGTTTATTAGATTAGGTAGTGGGAAAAGTTGTACTGCAACTTCAGATAATCCTGGATGAAATGGATTAGCTGGATCCCTTTCAATTAGAAAGCAGGCTTGATTATGGACAGAGGTGGCATTGGCCACTTGTAGATGACCTCTAGTGGAAGCAGGATGGGGATAGTGCATCTCTCCTTGCTCTTCTTGACCTCTTGGGAGCTCTTGATCATACCACTGACCATGGTATCCTTTTGGGCTGACTGCAGGAGTTGGGGCTTGGTAGCTCAGTGTTGCATTGGTTCATCTCCTTTTTTGAAGGCTAGTCCCAATCAACCAATAGGGAGTAAGATGTCCAGTTCACAGCTGTTCCTTTCTGGCATGCCAGAGGCTTGGCACTCTCTCTGACCCTTTTTAAAATCTACATGAAATTGCTGGGTAACAGAATCATCATGGTATTATGCCGATAATACCATTTTTATATTTTCTGTAACTCATGGTGCCTGAAGGCTGTGGGAGTTTGGATGGAGGACAACAGGCTTCAGCTGAACCCTGATAAGACGGAGTGGCTTTGGGTTCAGGGGCCTTGGGATCTGAGGGTTTATCATCCTTAGTTCTGAATGGGGTTATGCTATTTCCAGACAGACCCTGTGTGCAATCTAGGGTTTCTCCTAGACTCACAATTCCTGCTCAAAGAAAAGGTGGCAATCATGGCTAGGAGAGCCTTTGTGCAACTTCATATTGTACACCAGCTTCTGCATTTTGAGGCCCTGTGTGCAATCACTCATGTCCTGGTCATCACTCAGTTGGCTTACTGCAATGCGCTCTACATGGGGTTACACTTGAAGAGAATTCGGAAGCTACAACTGGTACAAAATGCAGCAACACAGACAGTTCTGGAGGCCTCTTGGGTGGCACATGTGACACAGCTGCTATGCAGGATGCACTGCTTGCCAGTTTGCTTCTGGGTCCAATTCAAGATGTTGCTCATTACCTTTAAAATTCTTTATGGCATGTGTGCAGGATATCTGAGGATCTGTTTTATCATGATGGGATTAGCCTGCCCCATTTGTTCCAGAAGAAAAGCCTACATTGGATCTTGTCTGCTAAAGAATTTCAACTGGCAAGGTCCAGGAAAAAAGCCTTTTCCGCTATGGCAGTATTCTCTGGAATATTCTCCCATTAGAAGTGAGGTCTGCCCCCATATGCCAGGCTTTCTGAAAGAACCTGAAAATTTAGCTGTTCCTCCTGGTCTGGGGCCCTGACTTTTTATTAAATTGTAAGCTGCCCAAAATTGCAGTATTATTAAGATGGGCAGCATAAACAGCATTACCAATTGGTCAATAAAAATATTTGTTGTACCCTACTTGTTTGGTGAGATGGACAACTATTATCAGAAAATAGAAAACCTGGAAAGTTGTCTACCATCTCATGTCCCCAGTATACTCTCCGGGGCATCAACAAATACAAAGTTCAGAGTAATATATTGATTCACTTGTAATTTAATGAATTTTACCTTCTGGATAAACTGAAAAATCTTTAATACATTGGTTCTGAAAGGCAACATTGTCAAAGGCATATCTAAACTGTTACTGAAATTTATTTTCCTGAATATGTTTGGCCACATCTAATTCATAAAAATTACGGTGATCCATAGTAAAAACTAAATATTAATCAGTGGCTAAACATTGCTTTTACAATTGCTTTTATATTGTTCTACAAAATCTAATTATCTGTTACTTTATTTGAAGCACAATACACATGAGTATCTATAGACTACCATTCAATTCCCATTAAAGGTGTAGAATATTGTGATGATGAGAATCATGACACCTTACGGGAATATGCAGGTGTTCAATTGTGTGTATTATACACAGTCTGTCATTCCAGCAACATCCCACATTTAATTGCTCATATTTCTCATATCACACCGCTCCTCATAGCTTCATTTATAAATCAGTCCTATGCTCTCTGAAGGAATGTGCATGTAAACATTTTCTGATTTGCTAGTTCAGAAACACTGTGATATAATATACTTCGGTGAATTTTCTATATTTGTATCAATTGTACTCTTAAAATATTGTATTATATAAACATGAAACAGAATTAGATGACAATAAATTGACACAGTATTTCAGTACTACTATTAAAATAGAGTTTTTTATTAGGTGATATACTATGAAATAATGCTTATCAGAAAATAAACTACAAAAGGGAATGAGTTTCAAATTTCCCTTCATGGCATGTATGAGCCTGATCATTATTGTACCACAGCTGGTGCTATATACATTTTTTTAATATTTACATAAATAAATTGCAAAGATGATGTTATCCCATTTGATTAAACTATCAGTTATCCAGATGTGTACAATGGCCTCTCAAAAAACAGCAGGCCATCTATGACAATTGGGTTGTTAGTGAATTATCATAGATTGAGTGATTATCCTGACATGTAACAAGTTTAAACACTTAAAATATACACTTTTCCTTTCTCATTTTTCCCTATTCATTTATTTTTTAAAATAAATTTTATTAAAAGTCTCAGAAAGAACATAAAAACTAACAAAAATTAATACGAATTAGAAAGAGCGAAGGAAAAGGGGAAAAAAGTGCAGGGAGAAATAATAAAAAGAAATAAAAAGAAGTTTCTGATTTCCTGATACTTGCAAATACAAATATTATTTCAAAATTATCTTTTACTCTATGATTGCTTTAAAAGTTCACTTTTTTCTATAATCTATTTTTTCTACTCTCAAAACTGTAAGTGATAAGTGCATTTTCCCCATTTCATACAAAAAATCTATAAGGGGTTTCCAATGAGCCATAAAATATAAATATAATCTTTCTCAAAGAAATTTAATTTAGCCGTCTCTGCAAACTCCATCATCATTCCTCTGCTGTGGCTAATATCAAAATTTCCTATTTCCGAATATTTTGTAAATAGTCAATTAAAAAAAACATGGTCCTTCTCTTTTTCTTTTTCTTTTTCTTCAAGTATTGTAAAAGGATGTTCTTACAGTTTCTACAGTTTAAAATATTAAAACTAATGAGGACAATCAAACAAGAACACTGAATACCACAAATGTGTCACTTTCCTGCCCAAGTATCAGATCTTGCATTTAGTAAGACGCAAAAGACTTGTCATTCAATCATTGCTGATTATTTTGCCTGCCCCCATAGCATCCTATTGAAATTTATACAGTAAAGAAAACTAAGTCAACTCTCCAGCAGTTATTCCAATTCCTAGTCTCATTGTGTTATGTATAAATAAATGGATAATAATACCCTGTATAACAAAGATCATTGCAAGAGAGAATTATAATCTGTTCTGATATCATTTATAGACATTTATACATTCTGGCTTGTAAGCACTGAATTTCTTTGGTATATAGCCATGATGGCAAGCCTATGGCACGTGTGCTACAGGTGGCATGCTGAGCCATATTGGTGGGCACGTGAGCATTGCCGTAGCTCAGCTATGGTGCGCATGTGCGAGCCAGCCAGCTGATTTTTGGGCCTTCTGGGCCCACCAGAAGTCGGGAAACGGGCCATTTCTGGCCTCTGGAGGGCCTCTGGGTGGGTGGGGAAGGCCGTTTTCCCCCTCCCCAAGCTCCAAGAAAGCCTCTGGAGCCTGGGGAGGGCAAAAAAATGGGCCTATGGGCCCACCATGCCACCGCGTGCCAAAAGTGGGTGGAGTGCAGGGGGGGTCGCATGCGTATTCATGGGGGCAGGACACATTGAATTATGGGTGTAGGCACACATGCGCGTGACCCCCCGCGCTCCCCCTCTCCCCCCCACTTTTGGCATGCGACGGCAAAATGGTTAGCCATCACTGGTATATAGTGCTTTGATATAGTATGTCTGATAAATATCTTAGAAAGTTAAACATGCATTTTGTAAAGAAAGACAATATCCTCTTTCATTTGAAGTCTACAGAACCAAATCCTGGTATATATTTGAGATATTAATCTCATGTTATTCATACCTTTATTTCTAGTACTAAATACTGTATGTGTCCTGCTTCTGACTTTAATTGCTCATTCACTTGTACAGTTGCTATGAAACTTCACAATTTCTTCAAGGTCAAGAGATACAGATAACAAAATAATGCAAACTAGAATAGAGTTTCTGACAGTAGCTTGTTCAAAAGATTTGCTTTTACACAGAAGAATAATCCAGATTCAGTCCAAGATTCCAAAAGCCATTTTAGGATTGTCAGCAAATGCAGAGATCAAATGGCCAAGGTTTCTTACATGAACAAAATTTACAGAAACAGCATGCAAAGCCAGATATTAAACTGTTGTTTCCAGAAAAAGAACATGGATCAGGACTCTTGATTAGCAACAGCTGGCTGCAGCCTGATTTAAGTTTAGCAAGAAGCTTCAGAAAATGTTTCTTCTCTGTTCTCTATTGGGGGAAGGGAGGGCTAACATTATCCTCATCTGACTGCTCCCTATGGCTCCCTATGTTTGATCAGGCTCAGATGATTCTTGACTTTGTGTCTCCTAAGGCTAACATTCCAGTTTCTTCTAGAGCAGCTTCTTCTCATGCAGAGCCCTGGGCCATAACAATATGTATCAGTACACTGATCAGAATCTCTTTTTATTGATATTTTTTTCCTGACAACTGAAATAATTATCCATATTTTTATTTCCAAGTATTCCATGGTGAAAGATTCTGTTATCCTTTTGTGATAGAGCATTATAAAAACATTTCTTATCAACAGATATTTGTCCTGGAGAACTGTAATTTGAAACATGTCTCTTGAATCATATTTAGGCACAATCTCAGAAAAATGTATTTACATAGGTTCTTTGGACTCCAAGAGGTGAGTTCCTTCAAGAAGACTCATCTAGTTTAATTTCAGACTTCCAGGGGGGGAAAATTAATGGTAAACTCCCCCCAAAACAAAGCTGACAACTATGGTGGAGGTTTTACTTTTTAGTCTTTTATTTTTTTACTATGCATTAATTTTTATTTATGTAATTGTAATTTTTAATAAAACTACTATTTTATTTTGTATTCTTGAGAAAGCTTATATGAAGTTTACAGGTGAATATCATTCAGATAAAATAAAAGTATTATCATGCTAAAATAACATGCCTCTTTTTAAAGAAAATTATTTGTTTTGACATTAAAACTCAAAGTGAAAAAAAGAATGAAGGTAAGTTATACAAGTCATGAAAGGAAAAATCAAAATTCATATTCAGGCAGTACTATTATTAGGTCAATGCAGTTACCACAGAACAGAATATACATTTTCACTCTGCTGAAATCTCTTAATCAGACAAATTGATTAATGGAGGAAAAATAAAAAAGCACCTAAAGTTCAAGCTATGAAATTTCCATATAGCCAATTCCATATTTCCATATAGATTTAAAATGAAATGTAGAATTAAATCACGTTAGTCTCTAAAGTAATTTCACTTTTTGCCAAGATTTTCAAAGAACTGCTGGCTTGAAAAACAAAACCTGATTTAAATTTGGTAGCTGGCATAATTAATTGTTAAATAATGATTTTGCTATTGTATTATTATTAGCTGTGATATAACTTTTTGTTGTTAGTAAAGATGTACCTCCATCTGTTCTATTACAAATCTTCACTTTTATCTTAATATGCCTCAAGCCAAAAGAATTCTACCAGTATCCCAGGATGAGCGCACAAAATGTGCAAAAATAAAATCTTGCTAGATAACCCTTATGTGAATTTCAATTCTTTTTTATGAATTTATTAGACGATGTGAATAGCCCATAGTCTGTTAGGTTCTTGTTCGAAGTATATTTGTGAATTTAGAAATGTTAAACTACTTAGAGAATAGATCTTTGGATTGTAAAATACTTTTTAAATTGTTTTATGATGTATTTTTAATTGCATGCCACCCAGAGTCATGTTCTGTGAGCTGCTATATAAATGTGATTTATAAAGAAATATAAAGAAATATTACTGAAATGAATAAGTAGCATTATATTTGATAACATTATATTATTGCAAGGTAATATTTTAAAACCAAGCACACTAAGCATTTCCTTGCCATTATGAGTGTGTATTGCAGGTTTAATGAGTTAAATAAACAGAGTTGTTAATTTTGAATTAATTATTCTAGGAGAGTAATTTAAAATCAAGCATTAATGTGGAATATATGGCAACATTTTGGAATCTGCAAAGCACAATGAACTACATTTGGCAGAGAGGTCTGATTTTACTCTGATGCCTATCCAGCATTCAGACCACTTAAAAGATGTAGTATAGTATAGTTTATTGAATAGCCCGAAGGCCTTTTCAAACAAAACAGAAAAGAAAAAGGGAAAAAGATAAAACAGTTACAAAAATAGCAATCTAAAAATATATGATAGATGACATTAAAATTTTACCATATCAAATTTCAATAGCTAAGTTGCCAAGACTAGAAGACTAGATAACCCAAATAGGATAGCTCCTCTCTAACTGAGCTCATCTTTCTTACAATCGATAAAATTTTCCTTGATATAACTGGCTCGTATTGCCGTCAACCTTTTAAGGTATCGAGTGATCGCTCTTACCAGGGGAGGAGAGTCAGCCCTCAACAGAAATGCTATTTTTTGGCTTATATTCCAGTGGGGAAATTTATTTATAATTGGGGACAGATATTGATTTCTAACTTCCTGATAGAGACTACATTCGAATATTATATGCGCCGTGTCCTCCACGACGTTTACCCCACATATGCATATTCTTTTGTCATACAGGATTTTCCGATAACGGCCGAATCTAACGTTGGTATCTAGAAGTTCGAATCTAAACTTAATAACAAATAACTGTCTCTCCACTGATGGCATTTCTAAATATAAATACTTTTCCAGGGTGAAAGTTGTTTTAACTGCTGTCAGCAGTTTAAGGGAATGATTAGTTGAAAGGGTTGCCATATCCATTTGCCCATGTATATCTTTAATCCATTGTTTAACTTGGTTCAGTGTGTCACACAACGGGAACCCTACGCCATATCGGTTCAATATTTCTGACAGCCGGGTTAGCCAGGAATACCTTTGAGGATTTGAAATCTGCTGTTCCTCTAGACATATTTTAGGGAGTCTGCTGGCATCCATCTGGGTCATTTTTAGCCAGTAGGCTACTGCCCTAGTGATTGTATAGGTGTACAGTGAGAAATGTCCCAATTCAGCTCTGACGGCTGCAGTTGAAGTGGAATTGTTTACCCCAAGCATCCTCCTTAACAGATTATTTTGAGTTCTCTCTAATATGGGGGCCTCTGTAAGACCCCAAATTTCAGCACCATAGAGCATGATCGGAACAAATTTAGCCTGAAAGACTTTACGAAGAGGTAAAATGGAGGTTGGTTGGATTCGTTTACTTAATTTAGATACAAGGCTTGCTCCTGCTCTAACCTTTTGAGAAAGGTATTGATGGTGCGGAGTCCAACCTCCTGCACTGGAAAAAACAATTCCAAGATAAGTATATTGGGTAACTTGTTCAATTTTTGTGTCGTTAATCTGCCAATTGTGCTTTTTATTCTTGTTGCCAAAGACTAAAATTTTTGATTTAGCTACATTTATAGTCAAGTGGTTTGCAGTACAATAACGTGTGAGCTTGTCAAGAAGTCTCCTCATTCCTATTTGGGTTCTAGAAAACAACACTAAGTCATCGGCATACATTAATACGTTAATAAATCTAGAGCCTATTTGGGGGCTGTGCGTCATAAGATCATCCAGCTGTGCTAGGATATCATTTATATAAAGGTTAAAAAGAGTAGGGCCCAGCAGGCAGCCCTGCCTCACTCCTCTAGTTGTCGGTATGCTGTTTGTTGAGGCCCCATTTGCTGCATATCTGACTCTAATTGCCGTATTAGTATAGAGAATTCTGATCAACAAAATAAGTCTGGGGTCCATCCCCATAACTTGTAGTTTCCTCCACAAATGGTTCCTATCTATAGAATCAAAAGCAGCAGTAAGATCAATAAAGGCGGTATACAGATTTTTCCCCTGGGTCTTGTATTTATTAATTAAGTGGGAAAGGACAAAACAATTGTCTATGGTAGACCTACCTGATCTAAAACCTGCCTGCGCATTTGCCAGAATTTCCTTATCCAAGCACCAGTCCTCTATTTTATTTAGGAGATGTTTCGTATACATTTTTGAAATTATATTAAGAAGACTGATGGGTCGGTAGTTGGATGGGGCGGCTCTGTCACCTTTCTTAAAAATTGGAAAAACTATAGCTAACCTCCACCCTTCAGGGATTATCCCTACTTTATCGATATAAGTAAACAGTGCTACCAGCACCGGTATCCAAAAGTCAATGTTGGACCTAAAGAGTTCAGGAGGCAACAAGTCCTCTCCAGGGGCCGTCCCGGCCTTTAAGGATTGAATTATATGCTTAACTTTGGTAGGGGTAACTGGTGTCCATTCCGGACATTTCCTTAATTCTTGCTGGAGGATATCCAATTGCAATTTGTTGTATTGTTACCATCAAATAAAGCAAGATAGTGCTTCTCCCATTTTACTGCTGATATATCAGTGTCCATAAATGGGGAACGTTGTTTTAATATACCGGCTATCTTATGCCAAAAGATCATAGGGAATTGGGATTTCGCTGCCATTTCTACCTCTTTCCACATCCTGGTGTTATAGCTACTTTTCTTGTTTTTCAGGAGGGATCCTGAGTTGAACCATATTTGAATAATCACCATCCTGTCTGGATCGGTTAACTTTCTTAACTGCGGCTCTTAGATTTGACCTCAAGTTATGACAATCATCATCAAACCACTTTCTAGAGATCCCATCTACTTTTCTATCATTCTGGATCATTAAGTTCCTAAGAGTAGAAGTTAGCTCTGTATAAGCTGGCATTGGGGTGTTGTCTCCGGGCTTAGATTGGGAGATTTCCCTTGCTAGGTGTCTGGCTTCGTCTGAGCTCAAATAAGTGGTAACAGATTTGACATCAAGTCTGTGCCAATATAACCTTTTATAGTTATAAACCCGGGCGTTTGCTAAGGTGTCAATTTCCTCTCTTGAATGAGGCCTAACTTCTGAAGAGAGTGAAACCAGAGCAGTGATGGGAAAGTGGTCACTTTCCTCTCTAAATATAGCTCTTACTTCTGAAAAATGGTGTACTAAACTAGAGGAAGTGCAGATATAATCGATAGAGGTTGAGGTTTTGTTGGATGAGAAAGTATAGGGATATATATACCCATCACTCGAGCCGCTTAGTACTTGCATATCATTCATAAACAGGAGGGAAATTAACCTCTGGGCATATTTATTGGTCCTCTTGTCCATTGAGGACCAAGTGAACTCATTATAAAAGTATCCAGTTGGTATCAGGCCTCGGTTAGCATAGCTCTTCATTGAGGGACCTAGTCTTGCATTAGTATCTCCAGCTAATATAATTTTTGCTTGGGGAAAGCGTCCCTTTAAGGTAGCTAATACTGAGTCTAATTCATCCCACAAATCCCTTCCTAGAAGGTGGAATGAAAAAGGAGCGATATATACATTGATTAAGATTAAGTCCATCCCCCTGTACGTACATCTAATAGGCAGAATATATTGGAATTGAGGATCTAAAGAAATTTCTTCACCCTTCCATCCCGTATCCCTTTTGACCAACGTGGTTAAGCCCCCAATTGCCCTCCCTCTTAAATTGACTTTGCCTGCTGGTTTATGCCATGAGGCAAAACCCGGTAAGCTGTACACTTACAGGTAGTCCTTGACTTACAAATGTAATGGAGCCTGCCCATTCAATTCGTAACCTGAGGATTCATAGGAGTGAATTGCTAAACTTGAACACAATCACTCCCTCCTTTTGCTCACACATTTGCTAATTGAATGTGCAGCTCATTAAGTGCATATGAGGTATTTCAGGGTAGGAGCCTAGTGATGGAACAGGACACCTGCTTCAGACTACCCAAGGCCTCCCCCAACTCATTGAGATACATCATTCTCCCTACCCTGGGGTCCCCACAATTGCTCCCCCCCCCTCCTGCTGTGCCGGGTCACTTACCTTGTGAAGATCTGTCTGATAAGTGATAAGTGCATTTTTTTCCCATTTCATGCAAAAAAAGGGTGAAAATCTGGATGCGTCTTATACTCCAAATGTAGCCACGCCCAGCCTCACAAACAGAGATTTCAGAGGCTGAAAGAAACTTTAAATAAAAAGCCTCAGAAACGAAGCTTTAGAAAAAAAAGCGTCTGAAAGGCTTTTATCTAAAATAATATGGCAAGCAACAAAAGAAGAATCAGTAAAGGTTCTAACCAAATATGTTAACAAATCTGGAGAATGACACAATAACCAACAGATAGGAAGAGGTTAATCTACATACTAATACCAAAGAAAGGAGATTGAACAGAGTACAGATAGTCCTTCAGAAAAAAAGCCTCTGAAAAAAGCTTCAGAAAAAAAGCCTTTTTTTCTGAAGCTCTATTTCGGAGGCTTTCAGAAGCAGAAAAAAAAGTTTTTTCGGAAACGGAGTTTCAGAGGCAGAAAAAAAAGCAAGGCACAAAGCTTACAACCAACGAGCCTGTTGCTAAAATTCACCTCTGGAAACAGTTGATTGGGGGTATTCCAGGAGGCCGATCCACCCATCAATCAGCTTTTTTCTTATTTTCCTCCCCAAAAACTAAGGTGCGTCTTATACTCCGGTGCGTCTTATACTCCGAAAAATATGGTAGTTCTAAACAGTTTTTTAAAAACTATTTAGATGTTATTTTATAAATGATTAATATCAATTTTTATTTTCCTAGCAATATTATTTTACTTTATAGAGTACAATAAAAGCATTAATACAAATAAAATTTTAATATTAAATTAATTTTAAAAAAGCAACTAAAAACTGAAAAGATCATCGAAGACTTAACTGTAGTTACTAAAACCACAATTTATTTAATACAGTTAAGGAATAAATAAAATATTTCATTTTGAGCTGACTATGAACCAAGGTGGCATAGTGGTTGGAATGCAGTATTGCAGGCTACTTCCACTGACTGCTGGCTGCAGTTTGGCAGTTCAAGTCTCACCACGCTCAAGGTTGACTCAGCCTTCCATCCTTCTGAGGTCAGTAAAATGAGGATCCAGATTGTTGAGGGCAATATGCTGATTCTGTAAACCACTTAGAGAAGGCTGTAAAGCATTGTGAAGCAGTATATAAGTCTAAGTGCTATTGCGATTGCTATTTTAAAAAGGCAATTGAGCATGGGGGACAGAGGACTTTTGTTGCTATCTTCCAAACCTCTTGGCTGAGGAATTTTTAAGATTGTCTCTACAGTTGTCTTTAATGAGATGACTGGTTATATAGCAAGATGTTGCTATATGTTTAGATATAACATTGAAGAAAATTTACAGCATACCCAGATGCTGTTCATCAAATTCTGAGATTGATTGATTGATCAGACTTATGTGACTTCCTATCTCATACAATGACCCTAGGTGGCTCACAACAATTCATGAAGCAGTTAAAAACACATCCTTTCCCCAGATCCTTTCCCCTACCATCGGGAAGGAGATATAGAAACATAGCCAGCCGCACAAACAGGCTGAAGAACAGTTTTTATCCATAGGCTGTCAGACTCCTGAATGCGAAATAAAATCATAACTATGTAGTACGATGGACTTGCAAGGCCAGCGTAACACGTAATATGTTCACACTGGTGCAATAGAACTGGTGGTTGTTAATATGATTTATTGGGTTAGTGATTTTCTGTCTTCACTGTGAGTTGTATTGTATTGGGGGGGGTGTACTGAGGGAGCTCAACCAATCTTCATTGTACATATGTTGTGCACTGACAATAAATATTTGAATTGAATTGAGATGCCGGACAAAACATCCTCACAACTCAATTCCTGCTCCTTAGTACTTTGGGGGTCTTCCCAGTCTATCGGAGGCAGGGGTAGGGATAGGGGTCCCTCTGATCTTCAATGGAGACTGTTCCAAAAGACAAATGGCCACAGAGAAGGCACACCTCTGAGGTCTCATTAGATGGCAGCATTTAAGGGAGTGGACCTGGGGTGTACCCACTCCTATGGCAGATAACCTTATTAGATGTGAACCCACAAGCAACCTCATAAGACTTTCATCATATCAACTTGAATTAGGTTCAGATTTGAACGGGCAGTCTTTATAGTAAGACATGTAGCAAGGATATTTTATATTAAAAGAGATGAGGTGTAAGATCTTATGAATTGGGGTAAAACATATGGCATTAAATAGTTTAACGCTGTTAATAACTTGTTGATAGGATTTTTTTGTATTTCTAACAAGTCTCAACTAAATTGCAATATGAAAAAGATTAATCATCAGTAACAGAATTAGCATTTGAATTAGGCATACTGTAGTGTGTTTTGGGTGGCATAGAATAAGTGTGCCATTAGATAGGCTTTATATGAAATAAGTTGAGGAAGTATGTCATCAAACAATTATAAAAGAAAATAGTTACACAATACTGGTCATCCTCAAAAGAATATTTTTATGTTTGCATGGTAACAATATGCTTGATAATATTGTTGCACCCAATAAGTTCATCCGATTGATTAAAAAAAGAGGGACACAATTTAAGATTAAAAGTTTAATTAGTAAAATTTAATCAGAACTAAAAGTTGTATTTGAAAGGCATTGCTGGAAATCACTAATACTACAATGGAGTTATTACTGTATTATGATAGTCATATTTACTAAATACATTTATTAAAGTCATATTTAGTTATTGATATTTACTAAATACATATTTACTAAATACTAAATGTTTCCTAAATTCGTTCTTTTCATCCTTCTCCTTCACCTTTTGAGTTGAAATATCATATGAAAGAATTTTTCTTAATTTAGCTTTACCTTGATTTTAAAGATTCCAAAAGTCACATACTGATTGCCATATTCTGAATAATCTTTTTATTTAATTGCTTACACAAAATTAGCAAAAAGGTGGATGTAGAGCAAATTTGTTAGTTGCAGCAAGCACAATATTTTGGCAGCATGTGGTATCCAGAATTTTAGATAACAAATTTTGAAGTTCCCACTTCAGACATATTGTAATGTTAGTACAAATATTTCAAGTAATATTTCCAGAGATTGGTGAGTTTAGGAGACAAAACATATTGTTAAAACATGCAATTATTTTTTTAATTGATGTGTTAAACTAGTTATGTTTGACTGTTAATGACATGGACATCATTTCTCCAGGATTCTCTGTCAGTAGCTGGTTTTTTGAGTTCCTATAAACTAATGATTGTCATTGGTAATAGTATCTAATTATTTTATCTTCTATGACCCTCTTTTTTTATTGCTTTCTATTTTTCCAAGCATCAGAATCTTCTCTAAGAATTTTACATCATGTGTCCTTTAGCTTTAATTTCATTATTAGTATTTTCAGCAAGTAGTCTGATTTTATTTCATCTATTATAAAATTATTTTTTCTTGATGTCCATGTTATTCTCAACAACTTTCTCCAGCAGTACAGTTTTAAATCACCAGATAAATTTAGCCTTTCTATTGCTCCAGCTTTCCCAGCCATATGTAACAAATTAATGCAAAATACTATTGATCCTCAAGAAACAATTACTTTTTTGATAGGGAAGAATTAACATATTTTGAAGAAGTGTTATATCAAAGTAAACCTCCAAAGTTTTTACCTTCAGATTGGGTGAGTTACCATTAAGTGATCTAAACTGAGAAGTGTTGGAATTAGATTTGCAGCCAAATCACTTAAGTTGCTATTGTCTTTGAACTCAACTGGAATATAACACAGCTGTTGCTTTGGTAGCTCTTCACAGTAGGTTTCCAGTGCTGACAAGCTGAACAACTTATTTTCACCCTTAGTGTTCCGACACTGGTAGTAACTTTAGTTGTATAACAATTAAATGTGAATATGGTGTCATTTAACTTGTAATAACATAGACACACATTATCACTGCAATTCTTAAAAAAAAAGCAGAAGTGTGATTTTGCCTATGCACTTATCATGGCTTGTCATTGCAGCCTTAAGAATAGTTTTGTGTTGTTGCTATGTGATATAAAGGTTTGCCACAGAGGTATATAAAAGGTATAGTTGGTCCCATTTGAAATGCCAGATGCCTATTTTATTATAACAAGAAAATGACAGTCAATTCCAATCAGAATTTACTGTGAACTTAAAGGCTGGAAAGGACTTTGGCTAATCACTTATAATGTCAAATGAAAATTAAAGTATAAGGAAATTGAGTTAATACAACTTAAAAGTTTATATTCTTACTGGTTATATTAGAAGACCTACAATTTAATTAAATTATATGAAATGATTGGCCTTACTTGTATTAGTACAATACATTTATATAATAGTTTTCTGATACATGCATATAGGTGGTAGCAGGATTGTTTGAGTTACTTTGTAAGAAAGACCTTTGGGAACTAAATACAGGCTTGTAATATTAACTGTCTAGTTTTGTTCTGAGTATGTTATGTCCTATAGTTGACATTCTAAGTTTTCTCTTAAAATAGGATCTTTTCAACTTTCAAGTCCTTCTTTTACTGATTCTAGTCCTACTGTCTTTGGCTTATTCTTTTTTCCTTAAGGTAAAGGTAAAGGTTCTCCTTGCACATATGTGCTAGTCATTCCTGACTCTAGGGGGTGGTGCTGTCCGAAGCACTGTCTGAAGACGTCTCTGTGGTCATGTGGCCGGCATGACTAAATGCCAAAGGCACATGGAACGCTGCTACCTTCCCACCAAAGGTGGTCCCTATTTTTCTACTTGCATTTTTTTTACATGTTTTCGAACTGCTAGGTTGGCAGAAGCTAGGACAAGTAACAGGAGCTCACCCCATTACGCAGCACTATGAATTCGAACCACTGAACTGCTGACCTTTCAATCAACAAGCTCAGCGTCTTAGCCACTGAGCCATTATGTCCCTTCTTTTTTTCGTTATAGCTCAGGATTTTCTTCTCCTCTTCCCCCAGCATTACCAAACAGTGAAAGCAAAGAGAGCAGATTTATATTTATTCATAAAATGTTTCTAGTGGTCCAATTTCCCTTTATTTTTCAGTAGGAAACCATCTGGAGCTTGCTCTGTAGCCTAAAATAAAGATAGGCAAGAAAATGAAACAAGACATAGTAAACTATATATAGCTAGAATTATAATAAAGCTATGGATCTAATATTCTCTATTGATTATTGAAAGAGTATATGAAAATTGTTTTGATCACTTTCAATAAAGTTAATTGGAATTTGATTATTTCCATGTCAGTTAAAACATCTAAAGGATATGAAAATATATATGATAGGAAAGAAGCAAAGCTATCAGGAGGTTAAGATTCTGTTAAAATAATAGTGTAGTTACAGGAGATGTGTAATGCTGGAAAATCCTTTCATTTGCTTGGAATATGTTGTTTTTTTCTATTTAGCATAATGCATTTTGCATTTCTTAATAGTTTCTCCCCTCCACTCACTCTACAGCCATTTATGTTAAGAAAACAAATTGATTGTTGGTGGATAATGCAAACATCATATATGACCCAGGCTAATTTGAATTTTCATTTTAGATTTAAATTGATGTTAAAATAAATATTGTGCATTGCACAAGAAGTATTTATATCATGCATCAAAACACATAACATCCTACTTTCACATAACAATGTATTCTGTAATTAGTTTTAAATCTGGATTTTTTTTCACAGATTCCCACTTTGGCGAGGATGAAATTTCATATGATGTTTTGTTTTCTGAGAAGATCTGATTAAGCAGAGGAACTAATACTATACCTTTTCATCTAACATTAGTGGAAAAGGATCATATTCAGTTCTACACAGTGGCCTGAGGGGGTCATTTGTAATAAAATAGGTTTGCCACTTTTATATGGGGGTGGCATCATGCTGAAAATTGGATGTATTCTACATTAGGTTATGTGCACCACATAAAAATATTTTAAGACTAAGGAATAGATGTGTAAAGAAATGGCTTCTTGTCAGTCTCACCAGGTAGACCAGACAGGAAACACAACCAGATAAGCTAATTCTACTTTATTGTAAAGCTACATTAACAGAAATTAGAAGTCTGAAAGTACAATTCTCCTGCCATCTCATTTACAATTTGAAAAACTAGGGAGTGTCCCTTCTGGGCTTCTTGTCCTGCCCACAATCTACCTGCAGGCTATGCTGTCTCTTATCTGACAGTTCCTAGGTAGCATCTCTTTGCCCTGTCTCCCAAGGTCTTTCCCAGATACAATTACAGCTTTCTACCAATTTGTGAAGCTTTTTGTAACTCCTAGTAGAGAATTAATTCTCCTATGAGATGAAATGTTCTGTCCAGTCTTGTTTCACAGTAGCTTTTAGAATCTGACTGTACAAAAAGGACATTATTTGATTGTTCCTTTTTGTCAGAAGAGCTAGCAATTGTATTTAAATAACAATCATCCCCAAGCCTGTAAACCTTAAGCTTTGATCAAATATGCAGTGCATAACTTCTCTAATAGATACTGATGTAACTCATATAGTCATGGTTACTGAAAAGTAAACCCCGTGAAGTAACTCAATAATTCCAATTTGCATTGGTGAAGGATTGTAAATCTCAGCATCTTATCCTGGATGTTAGATGGAACTGATAGGTGGATAGGCGTGCAATAGCAATTATATTCTGATTCTGTGCCATTTGAATCACATTCAAGTAATGTTTCTTATGTCTATAAAGAGCTGAATTGAAATAATTGCTTAGATTCATATTAAAATAATTTTGATGAAATTTGATAAAATCATTGAGGAAATCAGATTAACAAATGAATTTCACAGTCTTTGGCTTATCTGTTGTTGCCATTGGATTTCTAGAATTCTAAAGTTTTACATTTTTGCAAAATACTTAAAAGTTTACCAAACAATGTTTTCCATTCCATTTTCTTTTTTCTTTTATTTTTTTTATCCAGAAAGTACAGAATAAAGTATGCAAAAAAAAAAAAAAAAGCTTTCCAGAAATGTGTGGAACAGATGAATATATTTATTTATTAAAGTTGATGTATATAGTCTCGTAAATTCTTCAGTCAAAACTGAGTAGAAGATAAAAATCTCTTGAAATAGCAAATAGCACCAAAACCAATCAATAGGATATAACAAAATTTAGGGGAAGTTATAATTTACCATTGCAACAAAATGTAAATAAAAGTATCTTGCCAGTCTAATGTGCTTAAAACTCAGTGAACGAAAAAGAAAGGGAAAACAAATGTGCATTATACATGGATTTCGGCAGTGTTTTGAAGTACTTTGTTGTACACAAAAAGCAATTGTCTTTTTTCAGTCTTGCTGTAAAACAGTTTTTTGATTAAACACTGTATATATTGTGTCTTCAATCTCGAGAATTGATTCATATCACATATATTAACATTTTAACTTCCATAATTCTATTAAAATTAATGATGTCACATTGGGTTTAAAACAAAAATGGGGAATAAACAGTGGTGTTTCAGATCTTAAAACAGCATGAAATTGTCTGGCTGAAAGCTTCCAACTGCTAAAAATATTTTGAAGAATGTTATTTGATTCTGCTGTTTCTACTATAGGTTCATATGGTGTTTGCATATAAAGACTTTCTTTATGGTGGTTCCTACAAGTAAAATTACCCTAAAGTCCTCTGTCGTTTAATACCACAAGTATATTCCCTTTACTTTCCTGGACTTAATATGCAAACTGTTTCCAGGTTCAGAGCTATAGTAATTCTAATGTAGGAACTGTAATATAGATGTTTTATGATATGTGGCTTATATTAAAGCAATAGGAAATAACATGTCAGTTTTCTCATTAGTAAATTGTTATAATAGCTTACATAAAATGAGACAGCCTATTAATATTTTCCTTAGATTCACATTTAAAAGAAAAATACTGCTATCTCTGTAAGTATCCTTATGATACAACAAAGAAATTCATTATATTAAAATGATCTGGCATGTCTAAACTAGCTTGAGCTATATGAAAATTTAAAGATATTGCTGAATATCCATTTTTTAATTTTAGTAAAATAATGAAAAGCATATTTTATTTTAACTTAGAGTGTAAAAGCTAATTGATATGAAACATATAGTTCTGCATATCTGTTGCAAGTTCTTTTGTGGTATTAAAAACCATTTTTCTTGTTACATATTTAACTTGCATTGGAAAAGCAATTTAAAATTCCTATCCAAACATCTACATTTATGTTACCTGTCTACTCATGTCAAAAGAGCCTAGCCCAATTTTTTAAAAAATCTACTGCCAAGTTATAACATTTGCATTTTATTTTTACAGGCAATACAATATAAATTAAATGAATTGGAAATAACAATATCACAACATAAACTAGCTTTTTTTTAAAAAAAGAAGATTTTTACTTGGATAAAATAACCAATGCAGTAGTATGAAAGAACATAGTGTTTGATCATAATTTAAGAAAATACTAAACGATTTCAAAGATTTGGTCAAACAAAAAGCAACACTCTAATTAATCTAACATTATTCATGTTTCCCATATGTCTGTTTTTCTTTTCTTGTGAACAGAGTTCTTTGAAAACAATTATATAGTATTTGTGGTTTTAGGTTCTCACTTGTATACTATATTCCTATTGTATTTCTACATGTTTCTCATAAGTTTTTACATGTTTTCATGGGAATTCATGTACAAATACAATAGGAATATAGTAGTTTATATAATTATAACCTACTATAGAAATATAGTAGTTTATAATATATGTCCATTACAGTTCGAAATATGTTCAAGATGGCTAGTTAAAAAGGAGAAAAGAAATAGCATTTAAAGAAATCTAGAGATGACATTTCATTTAAACACTTCCCACAATTTCTGGAAAAAGTCATCGAATACTTTCCTTTTGCTATAGTTAAATTGCATTTGTATTTTAATTTTATTTTATTCTCACATTTCTACCTTAGGTGTACTGCTTATTATATCATTTTTTAATTTTATTTTTGTCCCCATACAATCTCTCTCTCTCTCTCTCTCTCTCTCTCTCTCTCTCTCTCTCTCTCTTGTAAATCTGTTTTTGCAGAAATATATCTTCTTGATGCTTATTCTTAATAAGTATTAGAACTTAGTGCAAAGAACTAAAAAACCCCACTATATTGCACATTATGTTGTTCCTGAGGAATTCTTATGCATACTTCCCATTGTCTACCAGTTATGAAGATAAGCTTTTCAACTGTAGTATGTTTCATCTTTTAAGCAAACCCACATACCAACATAACACAAGCACTTTGTCCCATAATGACTTTTTAGCTTCTACAGCACCTATATGCTATGACTGCAGACTATATTAATATTAATGAAAAAATGGAAGTTTTAGATTTAGTGACTGTTGTTCCCTCCCTGCACCTCTCTTATGTTAAATCCATTAGCAGAGATGCACGTATATTAATAAATTAAAAAAAGAACAAAATGAGTCTCCATTCAAAAATTGACCTTTGCAGTATTATGCCTTCATATGACCACAGTACTGTTTGAAATTGACCTGAATGCTGTTGTTATCTCAAATGCAGCCTTATAAAATTCTTATTTTATAAAATGTGCTTAATTATACTGAATGAATATTATAACTACTAACAGAACTTAATAAGACACTTCTAATTATAAATCCACAATTTTATTGTTCATTCAAAAAGGCAGCATTAGTTCAACTTATTTCTATAGAACCATTGCAAAAAATAATAATAGGTGAAGTAATCCCAATAGAGTTAATTTCCTATAGTTTACTTCATAATTAGAGTTTAGGCTCTCAAAATTATGAAGCCCACCTTATAGTAGCAATATGGCATTAATTCTTAAATTTGGTAGATATTCAAATTTATGTTCACAAGTGTAAAAATAAGACCTGCATAATTGCTCCATTTATATTTCTTTTCATAATGAAGTAAGTAAATCTTTTATAGCATTCGGCACCACTTGTTTGCAAAATCTTTATGTCAGTCTGTTGCTATTAAAAATATGTTTACTATTTTATATAAAGTTGTTCAATTCATAATTCTTGAATTTATATAAAAGTCACTTCATTTAAAAACATTTTACAAGCGCAATTTTCAATGTGCACAAAATATATACATTGAGTGATAGTATATAAATAAATATAATAGACAAAAAATATTGTAAAAATGTGCATTTGACTATAAATTATATGTATTAGGAGAAATGTAAATGAAAATGTGTCAGGATTTTTGTATCGTTTGCTTTAATTTTTAACTCATGCAGAAGTAAGCTAAACAAAATTAATTGAGAAGTGAACTAAATAAAATGCACAGATTTGCCCACCCATATACTGTAACAATTAGAATACAAATCTTCTTGAACCAGAAAGCAAACATCTACATATACAGTATATGCCTATATTTTAATTCCAATAAATATTGTAATGGATGGAACAATGAATACAAAAAAATGATGTTTTATAAAGTACCTGACCAGTTCCTAGAAAGAATAAATGCAAAGGGGTTTTTTTTAGTCACCAATATTTGGATGCACAGAATATACACAAAGAATTATATTATATTTGTGCATTTTCTCAAGGTAACTATTATTAAGTTGTTGTATCTTTTTAAAAAATCCTTCATTTGCTTATGTTGTCCAGGTTATTTGGACTGGTTGATTCTGCCTGCTTTCCAGGTAGGTCAGAATGAACTCATATTTTTAGAAGCACTTTTTGAAAATTAAATGCTTGCGGAAATTGCAATCTAAATTGCCTAACACTCAATGCATATGTTGAAGATTATTTTTCTCTTGGTTGATATATAACAAGAGATATTCTCTTATTACTTATCGAATGCCTGACATGATACAAGATTTTCTTTTTACTTTTTGAAAATAAATTGTGTCAGGAGGCTATGATTTTGAACAGAAGGGTAGCCTGAAAAGAGGGAGATAATTTTTCCCCTCTGTTGGTTATTTTTCATTGTATCCATCTTCTGTTCAATATTTTTTCTTCACAAGTTCAAAAAAGGAGTTTAGGATTAAAATAGTCACCAAGGGTACAATGACATCCCCTTTCAATTCCCCCACTGAAATTGCAATCTTAAATAAGCTTGTAAGCTTCATTAAATGTTTGTGTTTGTTATAAAATTGTATATTGCCCAATTTGGGGTAGTTTATAAGCAAATCTTAACTGTATAAGCTCTCTTTTGTATAATCTCTTTTGTTTCTAGTTTATTTTCCTTGATAACAACAATATGAAAATCCTTGTTTTAATAATGTATTATTATTATTATAAAACTTTACCGAATTTCAATTTTATCTCATTAATCTTTATATGACGCCTAAATATCAGTACATGTTTTCCAGTCTATGCAGAATCCTGAACAAAAAGGGCTACTATGATAAATAGCAGACAGGTGTTATGCTTGTGTGAGATCCAAAGTGCTTCTAAATCCTTTTGAACTATGTACAGCTATCATTGATATTCATTCCTACCTACAGATCATACTATATTTGCTTGGCAGTTTGCCAACATAAAAAAGAGTCATCAAATTATATAATAAAATTATTCATATGTTTTATATATATATATGCATATAATGGACTGGTCCTGTGATGTATTTGAAATATTTGCACATCCTAAAGAGATTAATTGAAACATTTGTGTATGAAGAAAACTTATTAATATAAACAATTGAAATCAAAATCAGTTTCCATTAATTAATTACCACTTGACTTTTTTTTCTTTCCCCTACAATTTAGTAATTCCGTTATTAAGAAGCCATAGTTAAGATATTAAATATAATTATAAATGAAAGTGTAGAGAATTGTTCTTTACATGTTAATAAGAATAGAGCTCTTGACTATTTCCCACTGTTTATGCTGAACATACTATCACCTCTTCAAGAAAGCTTTTGGCTTTGAGAAAGTGACTACTGCTCTCTGCCTGCAGTCTTACCTTCTGTCTTCTGTCAGTAACACCAAAGGAAAGAGGCCCCTTCATACAACTTGGGGAAAATTCAGTCTCTTGAAGCTTATTCCTTCCTCTTAAGGACTCATTAGGTATTATACTGCAATTAGAGCAATACTTATGTGAGCATATAATGGTAATTGCCTAACTAATAATCTGTATTAATGGAAACAGAAAAAGAATGTCCCCTTTGATAGCCGAGTGATTTCTGTTAATCCAGGATATTTATAGTATTTTTCCCATCCATCTTTTTTTTTCCTTTCATTTTCTCCCTTCTCTTGCTATACATTGCTTAAAATGAGTAGGTATGGTTCTTTGGCACCAAAAAATAATATATTGTTTATTAATATTGTGACCCAGGGGAATCTACAATGTATCTATCAGCAAAGATAATTGTTCTTTTTCTAAACCCTCTTTTTCACTGACTACTTCAAACTATCTGTTCACTTATGTAAGCAAAATAAAATGTCTTAGCTTATTCAGGTTTCACAAGTTATTTTCAGGTTTTCTGTTTAAGAAACTACAATATATGAAATGGCCATCTTCCTTTTTTATCCATGCTGTACTAATCATTAATGTTTGAGTAACTAAAAATAGTATTGATAGATTATTATAATATAATTAAATAGTAAATTCCCTAGTTGTACTTATTAACTGCCACACTTCTGTTATGCAAAATAAATGTTCATGATATTAAATAAATTATTTGTTGACCATTATGTTGTGAAGCCTAAGTTTTCAATATAAAAGTTTTATATGCTTTTATTTATAAATGAATAAATTAGAAGCACAGTGATAGTATATGCTCATACCTGAAAGTATCATAATTAATTGACATTATTTTCTGAATAAACAAGTACAGATTTGTGTTCCGAAGCAATATCTAAAAAAGTATTGGTACTATTTTAAATTAAACCTGCAATTTCAATTAAATGGAAGTAACTATGATGTGTATGATATGTTCATTGATAGTACTGTTTTGATTACATTATCAATGAATATCTAATACATTAAACAAAAGTGAATACAGTTACTCTTATTTTTTTCTTTATTCAAAATATTTGCTAATTTTTGTGATCACTTGCAATCATAATTGTCTCTTATAGCCAATGTGTTTTTTCCTAGAACAATAATTACAGTAATTTCTGAATAAGGGGTTAATACAAAATGTAAGCTATGGTATTTAATGGAGAAGTTTAAGACCAGATAAAAAATATAGCATCCCACATATTTCTCCATAATTGTACAGTCCTCCAGAGATAATGGATATCATTATCAACGGCGCCTGTCCTAGGAAACTTGGCAAGGTTATGATTGTTTGTTACAGCTTTGGTTATATTAACATACACATTAATATTTATAAATATTTGATGTCATGTTAATTTTTCATATAAGATGATTTATGTAATGTTGCTGTGTTCTGTTAGAGGGCATTTACTGTAGGCTTCAGAACGGAACTGGATTGATGCATGTTCTTTAAGGGAACTTGACTATATATTACTGTACGTATGTACAATGAATCATTCCAGGGAAAAGTGATTCAAAAATAAATTATATAAATTGTAGAAAAGTGCCATTAACATTTTAAATAAAACATCATGAAAAAGACCACACTAACGTATTTCATACATGTTATTAAATAGCAGGCTATTCTATCAAAGAGAGCTGAATTTAGTGAAATTTTTGTTTAAATAATGTATTACAAATATTTCACACACATTTCTTTAAGATGCTGAAATCTTAAATTAAATTAATATAAAACAAGAATAAATTCTATTCTGATAGGATCCAAAGAAATGAATAGAATAATATCTATTATTTCAACTGAATTACTTATTAATACTAGAATAGTGAAAATCAGAAAAGCATGAAAAATGTACAATGCTCAGTTTCTCATTACTCCATGAACATTAGCGTTCTACAGTAGAGTTAGAACTAAGATAGTTTGTAGAAAGTTTGGGAATTAAGTCAGTGGCAAAAAGACTGGTTTTACAGTCATATATTTATACAAACATATTAATCATTTTACATCAAGCAGGAAACCTGAGATTTGAAAATTATTTTTATACTATTATGTTAAAGTAATGGCAAGAAGCTTCCAGCCTATGAGCTAGGTGCATCTCACCAGACTTCCTCATTATTAAATATACTGATATCCTACTACATGTCCCCGCTCTTGAGAGTCTCTCGGAAGAGTAAGGGAAACTTTTCTAGATCATACAGAGGTCTTTAAATCAGCACTTTCCAAAAGCTTTCTTTGTGCATTGCCTTTGTTGCTTGCAGTGCTTCCTGAAGAAATTATTTCCTCTTTACTGCTCCTTAGCAGCAGCTAAAAAAGAAGGCTATATAGCTAGGGCAATTTGTCTCTTCTTGAGACTACTTTCTCAAGAAATAAAATTCGATTCCTCAATTAAAATTAGGCATTTGATAACCAGGAAACAGAGTATAATACAGAACAAACTGAAGGAAATTTAGCATTTGGCCCTGGGGTTCCTGGTATTATTGAGAACTATGAAGTGCCCTTGATTGTAAGTGTATGTATTTGAGAGAGTTGGTTTGACACAGATAACTAAAATTAGCATGTAGTTTCCAAGCTTTCTTGAATAAAATTATTTTCCTTGAGTTAAAAAGTTTCCCAGTTTTGATTTAGAAGGCTCTGTACCAGTGGTGGGTTTCAAAATTGTTTACTACTGGTTCTGTGGGTGTGGCTTAGTGGGCATAGCATGGCTTGGTGGGCGTGGCTTGGTGGGCATGGCAGGGAAGGATACTGTAAAATCTCCATTCCCACCCCACTCCAGGGGAAGAATACTATAAAATCTCCGTTCCGTCCCCAATCCAGGGAAAGGATTCTGCAAAATTCCCATTTCCTCCTGATCAGCTGGGACTCGGGAGGCAGAGAATAGATGGGGCAGGGCCAATCAGAATTTTTACTACCGGTTCTCCGAACTACTGAAAATTTCCACTACCGGTTCTCCAAAACTGGTCAGAACCTGCTGAAACCCACCTCTGCTCTGTACATTGTTTTGCATCTATATCTGTTATAGGTTCCATGGAGCGGAGGGGGAGGATGCATCATATATATGCACCATAATGCTATTACACAAATGATACATTTGATGTACTTGAGAATAGATATGACACACAATGGCAACTTATTTAGGTTTTGTAGGGTTTTTTTTTTCTTTTTAAAAAAAGTGTAATTATTTTCTAAACACTGATGTGACGGTTTTAAAACTATTCTGATTGTTCAAATTTTGAGTCCTAAATAAGTGGATAAAATACAGCATCCTTTTTTGGGTTGAGGACTATATTCTTTTGAGAACAATTTTGATAGGATCATGTCAGTGATTGGGTAGACTGGAAAAAGTGGTGGGGAGGCAAAATCAACATGATCTCAGTAACTTTTTTCACTTTTAACACCCAGCTTTACCATTCTGACATCCCTTTCTGTATCTTTCTGATATACAGTATACTCTCTTGTATCTTTTGTCTTAAGGCAGTACACTGCCAGAAAGGACAAATAATTTTTATAATGTATTATTTTTAAGGACTACATAAAATTAGATCTATATCCACAGGATGCCCATGCTTTAATAATTCCAATTAATGGGATTCTGTGCTTCTTTATGTGTAAGATAAACACTATTCCCAATCAACATCAAGAAAAAGCTTTAAACCCCATTGCCGAACAATCAAAATTGCTCATTTCCTGCTGTTTGTAGAAAGGGGTGGGGGAAATACCTTACCCATAGGGATAACTGACTGGGTAACCTGAAAGCCTCTCTTCCCACTGATTATGATTGGATTCACTGGTAAAGAAAACTGCCTCCTAAAAACCTACTGAAAATTTATGTTTTCCTTGTATATAAGTAGAACAGCAGCAATTTGTTTAATTAATTGCTCCATGTGTATTTGCCACCATCCAAGACAGATTTTTTATCAGGATACAACAATCTGAAACAGGTTTTGCTAATCTAAATACTACTTTCTAAATCTAAATGTCCACTTTCCATCTAATGACACACTGAAAATGTAATACGTAAAAGTGTTCTAGTGGTGATATTGGAATAAGAAAAGTACTCATAGTAAATGATAAAATCACCTAACAACAGTAATAAATTGGCAACAAAGACAACTGTCTTTCTGCCTTTGTCTTCTGGCATGATGATAATGTTTTGATCCTGAAGTATTAAGACTGTTTTTTTCTTCTGCTTTACGGTGGCCCAATTTTTGTTCTTGTGAGGGCGGGGTTACACTTATGAGAGTCATACATTTTCATAGATCTCATTGGAGAATTCAATTCTTTTGAATGCTGTTTCTAATGCTGCAAATAATTCTTCACAGGACTAGTTTCCTGGGGCATGAAAAATCCAAGACAGTCTATGACAATGTACACAGCTGCTCAGACACAACAGTATAACAAAAATGATGCTTGAACCAATAGGCCTTCTCATCAGGAGATATCAATGTAGGAATCAGGTACTGAAAAGCCTTGATATATTCATGTAGATTAACAAAATAGGCTAATATTCAAGTACTCAGACATAAAAGGCTAAGTTATATTAAAATAATATGCTTATTTGGGTTCCAATATTGGTATTTTGTCCAAAGACTTGAAAAGAGTGGGAGAGTCACGAACATTCCCTTCTATCCACATATTTTTGCATATTTAAGTAATATCTGCAAGAGAAGAATTGTTTGTTTTCCTTTTCTTTATGTCTTAGCAATGTTCATATTCTTGTACGCATGGAGAGATATAGTAGTCATGATTAAGAAGATAGCCTCCTGGAAATTGAACATGCTGGTTTGGAGATAACTAAAAGTTTGTGAGTTAAAGGGTGAGAATTTCTTTCTCCCCAGTAACCAATAATGTAAGCATAGTTTATAAGAACTAGTATCTTCAGAATAAAACTATCAGCAAAGGGCTGCAGGAATTGGCTCTCCAGAAATCCCAAGAGAAAGACCTTATTTCCTTCTGCTTGCCAAAATGGATATTCAGAATAACCATATAATTAATATTCTGAATTGCCTGCCATATTTATCTGCTGTTCCACTAAAAAGCTTGACTTCTATTAAAAAAATACCAAAATCTCTTCTTTTTTTGACTGGATTATAATCCATATGTTGAACAGCCTAAATAAAAATACAAATTTTCTGCAAACGAAAGGAAGGGAGGGAGGGATAATTAGATAATGTCAAGAGTAAATGTAGTCTTTGACTTACGACCAATCATTTAACAACCATTTGCTGTCACAATCGCCTTGGAGTGGGAGCTTTTAGCCCCCTGGTCTAAAATGTTGTGCTGGTCATGATTGCATTTTGGATACTTAGCAATCTATTTGCATTTACAATTGGTTACCAGGTGGCCTGAGATCATGTGAATGCCATTTACAATATTCTCTGGGGGGGGGGGTTTGCAAGTGAAGGGGGTGTTAGATTTGGGCCTGTCAGAAAGGCTCTGGAGGGGAGGAGAAAGTGCTAGCAAACACCAGCATTCATTCCAAATGCTGCTGCTGGCATTTGCTGGCATTTTTACCATATTTGGGCTCTGAGGACTATTTTTTGTAATAGTCATTCAATATTATTTGTAGTCACACCAATATAAGTTACTAGAATGAATATATCTGTCCTATTATGTTCTGTTATGTTCTCCTTTCCTACTTTATAGGAATACTGAAAGGAAAGCTACATTCAGCAGTATCTACAGATGTGGGCAAAGGGGTCAGATTGACAAAAGCAGTGTCATGGTGCAAGCTTCAACCTGTTTTCCATGTATATTGAAACATATGTAGAAGAGGCAAGGCTGGCAGCTTGATAAAAGGGCTGTTTTTATCACTCTGACAAAAGCAGTGTGATCCTGCGGATCTAACTGAGGTTAGATTTGCTGGTTTTCTTTAATCAAATATGTTACTGGAATGTCAGTAGAAATATAATCAAAACTTATTCAGACATATTTATAAAAAACATGTACTATAGGAGTGCAGGAACGCATGGCAAAGTCTAAGTTATAGGTCAAAATAATTGGTATGGTATTTCCAATTCGTAATATGGTAATTGTGCTTCTGTAGGTATCTGTATGTTTCTAGTTCTTTGAAAGAAGAGAGCAACTGGTATATGTTTATGGTATAGTAGTAACTACTAACGGCATGCAATCTTATTTTTCCTCACTTTTAGCTTCATCATCTATTCCCTGTTTTACACATAATCTAATAGTTGATGAATATTCAAGTGAGTGAAAGTTTGTTTATTGCGTACTGTAATATATGACTCTTCCAGCCAATTGGCAAGTTGAATTGCTGACATTCATGTTTTCTAATGGAAGCAGCAGATTTCTGTGAGCAGAATAACCTTTATAACTTTTTTCTTCCATGATCAGTGTGATTATAGAAATGGCTGCTCCTGTTCCCTGAAAATACCGTTTCACAGAATATATTGCTTTTTCAATTGGATTTGAATGAAAGAAGGAAAAATAAAAATAAGGCTGCATTTTGCTTTGATTTTCTTTACATAATATGATACATATTATAAAGCAGACATAGAGAAGGCTTCAATAAAAGCTGGTAAAAATGTAATCCTTCTATCAGTAAGACCACCCTATTACAGTATTGCTGGTAAAGAAAGAACAGCTACTATTAATTTAATAAAATATTTCAGAAAGAACTTTTAAATGATAATAATTTTTTTGGAAAATACACCTCACGTTCATCAATTTGCATTGTTGTTGCTATGTGCATACATTTAGAAATATGATATTTTATTAAAATATTTGAATAGTCAAGCTAATTTCATCTATGTCAGGGGTGTCAAACTCGATTTCATTGAGGGCCACCTCAGGGTTGTGTTTGACCTTGGGGGGGCTGGGTGTGTGTGACCAGGGGGCATGGCCAGCTCGATGTCACTCATTGAGGCTCTATTTTCGGCCACAATGGCCTCCTGCAGCCCTCTGCCAGCAAAAACAGAACTCTGGGTGGCCGCGTGTGGCTCGCCCAAACTCCATTTTCACTGGCAGAGGCACTGCAGGCTGGCCCTTTGCTGTTTCTAGCGAGGGCCTTAGATCTATAGGCCAGATCTAAGCACCCCATAGGCCAGATCCAGCTCTCCGGCCTTGAGTTTGACACTGCTGATCTATGTGATCCTCTCTGTTTATGATTTTATCATCATAATAAAAGTATACATTGATATTCTAGAATCAAGTTACGTTGATTTCAATGACAATATTTTACCAAATATAGATGAAACTCTAACCTACTTTAAAACCATACACAGTTAAATGAAACAATCCTTAAAAATGGAAACAAAAATAAAAAAACCAAACAAAATCTATTTTAATTAATATTTGGCACAAGGCAAGATTATTTGCGGGATTGTTCATCTGCAATTATTTTGTCCTGTTCCACATACTCTTGCAGATTGGGTATGCTCCAGATCAGTGGTGAAATCTAAAATTTGTTACTACCAGTTCTGTGGGCGTGGCTTGGTGGTGGGGGTAATGTGACTGGGTGGGTGTGGCCAATTTTTTTTTTTTACTTTTAAAACCATTTTTTCTACAAACTCTTTGGCGAAGAGGTTGTAAAAAAATGCTTTCAAAAGGCTCTGACGATCCCAGCTAAGTTGCCTAATCGGCAGAGACTTTTTTTCTTTTAAATGCCTCTGACGATCAGGCAACTCAGCTTGGATCGTCAAAGGCATTTAAAAGAAAAAAATGTGTTTTTTTAAAAGCCTTTGACAATCCCAGCTGAGCTGTGCAATCATCAGAGGCTTCTTTTTTTACTTTTAAAAGCATTTTTTTGGCCGAAGAGGTTGTAGAAAAAATGCTTTTAAAAGTAAAAAAAAAACAAGCCTCTGATGATTGTGTGGCTCAGCTGGGCATGGGGGGGGGCAGGGATTTTTGCTACTGGTTCTCCGAACCACCCGCCTCCATCGCTACCAGATCGGGTGATCCGGTAGCATTTCACCCCTGCTCCAGATCCCTTTTCGGTACTAGGATGGACATCAGAAGCATCCCTTTTCAACTCAGGAATGATGTGTCTACTAAATTGAACTTGATGTTGCTAGCCTTTCATAAGGAATAAAAACAATGTTTCTCCCTTCCTAGGCAATTTGGGTTATTTATTTCCATCTTGGGATATGGTAGTTGGATGATGTAGTAAATAGTATAGTTGTTTATTTGATTTTTTTATTAGTTGATGAAGATAATTATAAGGAAGTATCAATAGAGGTAATAAAGGTAGACAATAACCATATTGAATTCTACGGTATAGTGCAATATCGGGTTTTCAATGTCAATTATATAGAATGTAAAGGATGTATGTTTGTGTTTTTATTTTTATAGTTATAATGTATACTAAAGACAGCATTTAATTTTGTTGTACCATGTGCAATGACAATAAAATAAACTAAAGTAAACTAAACCTCGACTTACAATCACATTTGGGATTAGAACTGTCACTAAGCAGTGTGCTTACTAAATGCCCAACTTTATGACATTTTTTGCCACAATCATTAAGTGAATCATGTAGTTGTTAAACATATGCAGCTTTCTTGGTTGACTTGTCATGTGTTCTGAGCACACTGCAGCCATTGTAAATACATGCTTGCTACCAAACACCAGAAGTTTGGTCATGATGTTATGATGGTAAAGTGCAATGACTTATGAGTAAGTAAATCATTTTTCTCAGTGTATCGTAACTTTGAACGTCATTTAATGAATGGTTATAAGTCGAGGACTACCTGTAACATTAATACCTGTAATGTGACAAAAAAATTGATCTTATTTTAAGCCTATAAATAGAGTCAATAAACTCTTATCTAACTATTCTACATTGTAGTTCCATTTATTTTTATTTAATTGGTTTCTTAGTTGTGTTTTCTGAATATAATTCAAGAATGGGAATTACCACTGAATAGGCAAGATGCATTGTCTGAGATCCATCAGTCTGAGAAAGTTCTTCAAGTCCTTTCAAGAGAGACTTTCTCCTCTCTTATTTCCCAAAGCCTTCATCTTTAATACAAGAAACTACCAGTCCTTTTCTCTCTATTCAGATTAAGGGATTGAATACGATAGACAAGGGACTGGTTAGGAGGTAGCTTGGAAAGCAATCCAATCTATCCTGATTCCTTATGCTGAGGTTTACAGCACAAACATTGAAATTTGAAATTAATATTAATAAAATAATATTGAGCAGAAATAATTTAAATGAAATTGGACTTAAGAAAAATCCAATTTCAAAGTAATTGTTAGCAAGAATTGACATAAAACTTTGCAATTAAAAGTTAAAAGGAACACCGTGTTTCCCCCAAAATAAGACCAGGTCTTATATTAATTTTTGCTCCAAAGAGGCACTAAGGCTTATTTTCCAGTTAGGTCTTATTTTGGGGTAAATACAGTACTAAATGCCTCTGTCTGGTTGACAATCTTAACTGGAGCTTATTTTGGGGGTAGGGCTTATATTATGAGCATCCTGAAAAATCATGCTAGGGTTTATTTTCTAGTTGGGTCTTATTTTCAGGAAAACAGGGTATGTAATTGGTAAAAACATGACTCTGGTCTAACCAACAAACTACAGAGAAATGAAAGCATTCAAGCACTTATTCTACAACCACCAATATTGGATTGCAAAAACTCTTTGTACCTCTTTGCCAATATCTATGTTTTTTTCAATCTAGAATTGGTTGAAAATGTCTAACAATTACACTGTGATTTGCATCAAATTCAAATCCCACAGCTGTTTTTGGTGTAAATTATAAATAGACTTTCCAGGATTTAGAAACTAGTTGAACACAGTTGTTGGTAACAGAAAAGTGAGCCTTTCATCTAATGAAGTAAGCTGTAGGTAATAAAAGAGTATGTCTTTTAATAAAATAAAACATATTAGACCTAAAAAGATGCTATTAAACTCTTTCTGATTCTAGACATTTCTGACATATTTCAGTCAGTACATTCCCAGTGCAAAATGTTGAATTTACTGTGGAGACAAAGGGATTGTGTTGATTTTTTATTGCTTCAGAATGAGGGCACAATTTTATTATGCCACCGAGATTCATGATTGCCAAGTTTTGGCTGCTTTCCATTCTCAATATTATATTAGTAGTGAAAATTGTTTAAATAATAGGTTATGGGACACTAGATATTTCTTTAGCAGCTCTCTTACACCAATTATTGTGCCACGTTTACTATGTCATTTAGATTTATAGATGGAATAGTCTACCTTATTTGTTTCCAGAATAATAAAATATTTGACATTCATGTGAAATAAGGTTTAGGTTTAAGAGTTATAGAACTTGAATAGGAATCAAATATTTATTTATTCTTTGTAAAATTGTTAGATGGATCTGTTCTTTATATGAATGCAAATTATATTTCTAGCCCACTTACTCCAACAAAACAGCAAATATTTATTTATTCCAAATTTAATAGTACTGCCTTGTTGGGATCACTGCTCGTTCTTCTCAGTTATATTTATCAAATAGGCTTGTTGCTTCTGTTAGCTCTTATTCTTTCTAGCATTTCAATTATCTGTTAGAGATCAAATATCAAAATAAAAGCTGGGCCCTGCATTTATCAGAGCTTGTAGATATCTTTATTTCAGGGATACTACTTGGTGGGTCAAGTGTGCCATAACCTTTTTGTGGGCCTTCCACTGTTCATAGAATGGATAAGCCAAATGTTCTGTTTTTTTGTGTAGCAAATGGTGTGTCCGTTTGTGTAGTTTTTGGAGGAAAAGCTCCAAAAAGGGATCACAAGAGGCAAAAGAGCACAAGAGGCTTAAAATCTTCTAAGATTTCCAGCTTCCAATCACTTTTGGAATACGACACAAAGCCTATCTATGATCCACAAGTTGCTTTCTGAATCCGTATTTGTTATATTTTATGTATAAAATATCACACTGTTTTAATTTGTACAATTCACATAGCAGCTTAAAGCATTTAAAAACAATACATTAAAATATTTAGCAATAAAATAGCAGAGTAAAAATTCACAATCACAAAATATTAAATAAAGGTTTTAAAGCAAAGGAAAAAAAGAGGTTCTGTTGGCAGATGGATACACTTCCATTCTGGCTTCTGAGGTAAAAAAAAAAAGTGCCAGTGGTTATAGCCACTGAACAGAACTTTTCTATTTTCTTAATTTTTGCCTTAGTTGAAACAGAAAAGACCCTTTACTTTAGGGCAATTTGGAAGGAAGTGGTCCCTGAAGTATCATAGATTGAAACTCTCTATTGTTTTGTATCATACAAAGCAATAATAAACTTTTTTGAATTGTACCAGAAACTCATTGCTTGTTGGACATTTCTACCACTACTCTTCTACCACCCCCTGGATTTCACTGTAGCTGCATAAATTATAATCTCTTAAATTAGTACTGGTGATCATTTAATGACTGCCTTATATAGTAGAACCTCTGGTCACAACCATAATTTGTTCCATAACTTTGGTCGCAAAGCGATTTCGTTGTGACCTGAACCTAATTTTGGAAATTTGACACTTCCAAAAAAATAAAAATGGTGCGGAAGGGGAAATCGACTGCGAAAAAATTTTTTGTGAATTTTTTGGTCAGAACCTGAATTGGTCATGGTCAGAAGTGTTCATAACCAGAGTTTCTATTGTATGTGACTGTATGCAGTATGACAGTGATAAAAAAGTCACTTTGTGACCAATCCTCCATTTACAACCTATGCAGGTCTGTAAAGGACAGGAAAGCTGAAGTAGGATAATAAACATGTTTCACTTAGTGACCAATTGCTTGATAATCAAATTATTGGTCCGAATTTTACTTAGTGACCAATTGCTTGATAATCACTTAGTGATTCACTTAGTGACCAATTGCTTGATAATCAAATTATTGGTCCCAATTGTGGTTGGTAAATGAGAACTATCTGTTATATACATTTGCATTTCATTTAAATACTTTTTCAATACACGTCAACTAAATTTGCAATGTGGTTATCTTTCTATTATTGTAGGAAGAAATTCTAGTTTCTGCCCTTTGTCTTTAATCTATGCTCTCTGTTATAGTATTCTAACTAAACATTAGTGAATTTGTGAATTCTTGACCGAAACATATTTCTTTTCTGGAACAGTTTTGTCTACCATTCTCTGTCCTTCCTATTCTCAGAAACATCAGTTCATGTTTCTTTATATTGATCACTATACTCAGTGGTCTATACTAAATTTTTATCAATATGTCTACCATATATCAATGTGTACCTAATAAGTCATTCATAGGAATTGTTGTGCCAAATCTAATCTTGACAAAAAGAACTTATCTGATTATCCTAGTTCAGCGGTTTATTTTCTTCAAAACAAATGGTGTAACTCAATAAGGACTTGTCTCCCATTAAAATAAGATCTATTATAACATGACAATTTATCATTAAAATGGAAAATAGTATTTCGAGCAAAAGTCCAACTTACGTTCAAATGAATTTCAAATGAATTTTCCTCTTTTACAATTAGATGTTTTATGTTTGAAACAAATTTAAAAGGTAGTTTGAATGAAATACGGTAGTTAAAATAAAAAAATATTCATAATCAAAGAGATTTATTAAATTTTACAGGTGTAGGGAAATTAAAAGGCATTTGTGTTAAATGTCAGGGTTTTCTTCCAGATTTATTGTATATCTATATATAATATTTAAAATGCATCTTGTATCTCACTGATTATATACCTATTAATTTAGTATTTTATAGAATCCTATTAGAGTTGCACATCTCCAATTACATCAAAGGGCTTCCTTTTTTTTTCATTTTAAAGAAGAAACAAATCCTTTTCTTTGTATATTCTAAAGTTGGATGTAAGGAGGGAAATTATATATGTACATTGTTATAGGCTACTAAATAAAAGAATATAAAGCATTTTATATACTGACATTGTATTATCACCCAGGTAGGTGGCAAAATCTTGCTGACCTTGAATTTTGAAAGACAAGCAAGATCAGACCTAGTTGGTACTTGGTTAGAAAATAACCATGAAATCCCCAGTCTAAAGACTTTTGGTTAACAGAGCTCCTCAAAGAAAACATTGGCCAATGAGTTATATTGTATTGCCAGAAAATTACATAATAGCCTCCTTGAAGTCGCCAAAAGTTGAGCTCAGCTGAGTCTGCATCTCTACTGTCAACACAACTTTCTTCACAGTATTGTAGAACGTGATCTACATGCCAGGCAAACTGCATACTTTCTGAATCCACATTAACTTGTGAGGATTTGAATCTAGATCATTCAGAGACAGATTTATGACCTTGCCCACACATAGAGGTTTATTACCCCACACCCCTCTCTTTCTATATGCAGGAAAAGGCCCTGGTATTTTGAAACAAAGATGTTGAGAATTAAGATGGGAAGATCAGTCTCTGAAATGAGCAAAATAGAATCCTCAGGGATTACCTGGAAAGGGGATCTAGGAATAATTGAGACACAGGGAAATCTGTTATAGGCAAGAATTACCTATGGTAAGAGAAATAAAAACATATTGCTATTATCTTATGTGAGATTATTTTTCATTTCTTTTTTATTTGGTGTGATGCATAATTGAATGCCCCTGGTATTTATTGTATCTACTGTATGCAAGTTTAATTATATTGTATGCTTGATGCAGCTTGGTATCTGAGTAGCAGATCCATTGCACGGTGTGATCACTTCTGAATTTTTATTTTTTCTTTATAGTTTTTATGGAAGTTTTCTATAAGATATTATTTATGATTTTATCTGTATCCCCTCTCCAAGTTAATTGTTTTATTGCATTATAAGATGTGAATAATACATTGTAGAATACAGATAGAGGTACAGATACAGATAATAGCTAAGTAAACTTCTAAAATGTTAATGAAGATAACATTGCTTGAATTGTACAATTAATGCTTAAGTATGACATTGATAAACAATTGCAAAAAAAGATTAATTTGATTAAATATTTGTCATAGAACTATGCTGTTAGTTTCACTATTGCTTTATATTCTCCAAGTTTAAATTCCCAGTCAGATATTGTTAATGCCGAATTTTTCTTCACAGCACTGTATTTTTATTTCATGCACCACTGAATGTTTTTACATATGACTATCCAAGGTTAAAAATGAATTTACATTCCCTTTTTTCTTTTTCTTAATAAATAAGTTGAATTTAAATTATACCTGGTGAAATTGATCTAACAGGAGAATGAACTATTTTCCTAATCTAATGACTAAAAACTACAAGAGCCAGGTGATGGTGCTATGGAATGTATTTAATTATTATTTTTCCTTATTTGTCAGTAAGGCTCATAGATTGTGGAAGTATGCTGACATTAATGGGGAGAATCCCACATAAAGCGACACTTCCAGGTATCTGGTGGCAACATTTCACCTTAGTGGCTCCGCTTTGCTGCTACAATCTTGTAGTTTCATATTAATATAACTTGTCTTACTTGAATCAGACAACTATCTACTTGTTAACTTGTGATTGACAACTGTTTGATTTTCTTTGTCATGCATTGAGAAATTAATTTGTACTGTTCTAACTAGAAATCTGCAGATGGCAATTTATTTTGGCACTTCAGAAATGTAAAATGTTTTTTAAAAAAACTACATTCCATTGAAATACTTGGAATGATTTCCTTTACCTAACTACCTATTTACAAGATTTTAATGAGAACAGGGCATGATTTCCAAATAAATGTGAGCCCAAAAAATGCAGATATAGGCCCAAAAGATTCTGATCCCTTTTCCTTTTCAAGATATGTATAGAACTAAAATTCTAAAAAACAAATTTGTTAATTGGAAAATTTATATTATCATTACCTATACTTTTCAGATTGTATGCATTACAGTGCAATTCTTATGCTGCAGTTCAGAAAGCAGATACTTCAGAGCAATCCTAAATTTCCAAAAATATGTCTTTGGAACTGTTGCTAAGCAAGTAGTGAGTTCACTGTTGGCTCACCTTGTTTCCAGCAATATCTTGGAGGAAATCAATAGGCAGATCCATGTATGAAAATGTCAATCCATAAAGATGAGAAGAAATGGGAGAACAAATAATGGGGGAAGAGTTGTTGCCACCTAGCAAATTCTTTATGCTTCCTGTGCCTTATGAAACACTGTTAAATTATTCAGTTGACCCTCTGGATGGGCAATATTCATTTAAGGACTTTTAGTACTGAAAGAGCATTAAGGTACATTATCTCATGAGCTGACATTAACTTTATATCATTGAAACTAGGACAGTCCATGTCCATCTAATACAGCAAAGTGCTTTTTCACATTGTATAATTTCTCAAGATTTCTCAAGAATTAAGTACCTCTTTTTTACTCATAATCTACACAATATGAAAATGAAAGCAATAATCTCTGATGTACTAAACTTTTAAAGCATAGGTTAGAGATTTCAGCAATGTAAAAGCTTCATATTATAGTCTATTAAGTACAATTTACAAGAAATTACAATATAGAGGAAACATACTGTATTATAACTGTTGTAGAATACTGAATTTATGTTAGATTCAGTATGTCCTCCAGTATAATAGAAACCACTGCATAGCAAATGTCCATTTCCCTAGCAAGTCCAGAACTTGGAATTATTTCCTTTTAGTAATTCACTGAAGGAATGATGTTGTGTAAACTCACAAAAGCATATTAAAAGTGAAGCTGTAATGTGTGTCATGCCAATCTGTGCTATAATTCCTGCATCTAATAACAGTAGATAGAGACTTCAGATATGTGTTCATGGAAAAATAAAAATGCTTAAGATTAAGCACAATCTTTAAAATTTATATAACAAAAATAATAATAAGATGACTCACAAATTGATTTGATCCAAAATTTGGGATTTAGGACACATCCTTCATTAGAATCAAAGACCAATGCAACTAATTTAATTTATCCAATAAAAGTTTGGATGTATTGCTTCTAAGATCTTACCCCTTAGTTCTCTGTGCAAAGTTTTTCTGACATGGAAGGAACTTCCCAAAGTAATTCACTACAGTACTGAAAATAAAAAGAATCCTCTTCTTAACATGGCCTAATCAAAAAATCCAAAGATGGCTCTTTGAGTCCCAGCCACTATTTTAAAGGAGACTTAATACTTAATTGTTTCATTGAACTGCCATTAGTGTTTATGCTTATAATCAACTCCTCCTACTGAATATATGATAACTTTCTACAGTGCTATTTTAATATGCTAAAGATTCAAGGATACCCTGATATTTTATAACCATTTTTATATCAAAACTGCTATTATTATTATTATTGAAAGCCTATTTGATGAGATACAGAGTTTGCAATAATTCAGATTTATACATTATAGATATTTAACTATGTTGAATCTTTTAGGCAAGTATTTTGGCTTCCAGTCCAATCTGAAGCATATGTCACATATGATTTTATTATTTTCAGGGTCAGCAGAAGCATGTCTAAAGGAAACACTATCATGAGTCAAGAATGCCTTGCCAATTCTTACTACCTGCTTCCTGAATGCTCTGTGTTATTGTCACTCATCCTACATACATGCACTCCAATAATTAATAGTAAACGGGGTGGAGAGAACTTTTTAATGGTCCCCTACTCAAGATCTTATGTTTTAAAAAAAGTTCCCATGAGTGAAGTATAAGTTAGCTTTTTTCAAGAAAAAGAAAAGGAATGAATTACATTTTTCTTCTTGTCCTTTAAATGAATAGCATAGTTTGGGTGAAATTATCAGGCAATTGCATGCCTTTTATGCAGATAATGCTATTTGATGAAAGCGGTGTTTTGATCTGCTAAGGATAATACAGATCCAGGGTTGGATTCATTGGTAAGAGTAAAGCTGTCTTCTGTGATAACTTCATCTCAGCATGAGGTCAGACGGGGAAAACTGGGATGGGGGATTAAAAAATGACACAGTCGGAGCAGTATTCAGTTCCCTGCTGTGCTCCTGGCTGCACACTATAGCTTATGTTTCTGATCTGTTATGGTATTGTCTGCTTTTCTCTCCCAGCGCAGAAAGAGATTGCTTAAAAGTTTTCTTTCCTCTTTTTTTCTGCTAGAGGGATTAGTTCAGTGCAGCTTTTTTAATTAAAGAAACTGTATCTTTTTCAAGGCAATTTAAGGCTGCAGTAGAAGGCCATCAGCATTCATAACTTAGTACTATTAACTATAACAAAGAGTAGCTGTACCTATTAAATTTTAAAATAGGATCCAATCTGTGGCATTTTAGGGTTAATAATGGCTACTCACACAAAATAAGTTCCACAATGAATTATTGTCCAGAACTAGTAACTTCAAATACTGCACATTGTATTCAGCTAAGTTTACTTTATGAAATCCCTAGGGCAAGAGAGTGTTTTAATTGCATAAATAAGTGAAAACAATTTGGAGTGCTTTTCTCCTTTGCTGAAAACTTTCAGGGGGTATCTCTCAATTTAAACACTGTGAGCTGATCTACCAGGAATACTTAAATTGTTTTGTACTAATAAAAATATATTTGCAGTTTGATTTCACCAAAGGTAATAGGTAGAACCCTCAAATATTTCAGATAAGGCCCTCTGATTATCATTTTTCCAAGGTGCTTGGATTGCAATATAAGCAGCTTCTCTTAAATTCCTTGTCAGGTCAGATAGAAACAGTTCTCCTGGCAATTAATGAACAGAATATATTGCCTCAGAGAACAAAGCAGAAGGACTAAGTCCTATCTATTTACAATTGAATATTTTTATGTGGAAAAACAATATGTTATTAAAGTTCACCAGTTGCTAAAATAATACTTCAGGCTCAACAAAAACAAAATAATAGTGTCTACTTTTCTCTCAATTTTTCCCTTTTGGCATTTCAATCAATCTGGTATGTATGTTGCTGTAAATCCTGTTTCACTGTATGAGCTTTGAGAGCAAGAATTTTATTTACAACTGGTGGCTAATGATGCTACTTCTTATATTTTTTTTCACCTAAGAATAAAGTAGGAAAAGAAGATTAGAAAGAAACCTTCGTGGGAACTTTGAAGAATGCAACTGAAAATCCAAGTATAAATTATAAAATATAAATAGATAGTAGTATAAATTAGTAGTTACTATTAAAAAACAGCATAAATTGTACTTAACTGATATTAATACCTTAACTATGAAGAATGATGACACTTCATATTCATGTTTTATAATTTTTGTATTAATCCTTGCAGTGGCACTGCATTCCCATATTCTGCATAAGAGGTTGAACCTGAGCAAGAACAATTTGCCCAAAGAACTGTATTACTTCACCACATGCACTAAATCAGTAGCTGAGTAATGGGTTTTACTCCCTTGATCTACTTTGTGTTCCCATCACAGAAATTCTGAGCAGGGCTCTGGCTATAATATATATGACAATAGATCTTCTGGAATTTATTTCATTTTTAAGTATCTGAAAGATTAGAAAAGAGACCACTGGTCCATGTTTACCAAATGTTCACAATTAGATTTTTTTCTTGAATGAGGATATAGAATGAAAAGGAAGATGAGATCTAAAGATTACACTTACGAATTTTTCTAAGGTTGCAGTTGATGTATTGAGGACTTTGCTGACAATCATGCTTAACATGACAATCATTAAAACATAAACATATATATTTTATCTGGAACATTCTTCTTCTTCTCTTTCTCTCTTTCCCTCTCTTTCATAATATGTAAGGACTTCCTTAATTTTTGTACACTATTAATAGTTTATCAATAAACATTTACCCAGGAATATATTCATTTAATATAATGGTGTGTGTGTGTGTGTGTGTGTGTGTGTGTGTGTGTGTAAAGGAATATATATCCCAATACTCATTTTCATTAAAGTAAAGACCAGCACGGTATATAGAAATATACTTTACTTTAAAATTAATATATTTAAGGAATCATCAATTAACAACCAGGGCAAAAAAAAAGTATACAAACATTTATAAGACACTATTCAATTAAAATATTTGTGGCCGAAATAAAAGTGTCTTGGGTGAGAAAGCATGTTAAAGTTGCTTCTAGGTATACAAATTTAAGGAAATACATACCCATATTAGTTTCTGCTGATGAAAGGGTTGTTTCCTTTGAAGTCTTATATTCACCTAACCTGAAATACATAAGATTTAAATAGTTGGCAGGTAAGAAATCTAACATGTAAAAATGCAACATTGTTTTTGATCGGCAGCAGGAGCTTTTCAGTTATGACCCCACAACTATTAAAATTGTTTTATTTTCAGTTTGGAAGCAACTGAAAATATCTTGGCTTTAGAATTCTACTAGGAATTCTGTAGTTGGATAGCTTTTACATCTAGCTTTTATATTATATATCTACATTGCTTAAATAGGATTTGTATTGTATTTTATTTCATTATTAGTAATAAATTGTCTTATGAATATTTTCGTGAAAGGATAAACTAGAAGGATGTAATGGATACATCAGTAAATAATTAAGATAATTAAAGTTGTATCTGTGAAAAAACAGCTATGTTATTTTTAAAAAACTCACATGGGTTCCCAGTCTGTTACAGAGCACACAACTATAAAACAGGTGAAATATTTTGATTATTTTCTTCTTTCATGCTGTGTGTATACTGTCAGATTGGTTCTTTTATGAATCCATAGTAAAGAGGGTCAACTTTTGGGTGAAACTAAAGTATTTCACTTTCTCCAAAGGTCAGCCTTATACAATATACTTGTGTATGCAGTGTAACGGAAAGTAATGTAGGAAAAAAACATGACCCCATTTAAAGGTTGATTTGTATAACCAGTATATTCAGTGACTCTAGAATCAGTGTATATACGACTCTAGTTTGCCTTAATTAAGGTAATTAAGACATATTCCTCACTGCAGACAACCATTTAATTTTATGGTTTGTCAGCATTCAGATTAGAACACTTGTTTTGTAATATTATCACAATGATTGTGTGACCTATCTAAATTATTTGAAATATGATAGGCAGCTTTTAATGTAATGTTTTTGTTGTATACATTTTTATGATCCTTCACTAATAATGCAATAAACTGGACATTTCAGTAGACTGAAACTTACTGGTATAATTCTGCTTTATTTCACTTCAACCTATTTATTAATATTTCTGTTTTATTAATTAGCGATCAATTTTCCACTTCTAGCTGAACAGTTATTTTAAAATTTCATTTATTTAATTGGCTTAAATTGTAATACAAAATAACATCAAAGATTAGTCTTTTTTTAGCTGGTGTATATTGTGCAATCATACTTTTTCCTTAAAATTCTGCTGCCTTCTCAAAAGAAACATTCATTTTATGAAGATATTCTTAGGATTCACTATACAAGGAACTTACGGAGTCAAGTAGATTATACAAGATCTTTAGATAGGTAGAGGGGCTTGTCTCATAGGAATGCTCCTATAATTAGGCATAAACAAACACCTATACTGTGCCTCTTTCCTCTTTTTTCTTTTAAAATCAGTAACAGTAATGTAAGAGTGAGTTTTGAAAATGCTTGTGCAGGCTGAAACCCCACCAATCTAGAGAAATATTCTCAGACCTTTGCAAACATGCCAAAAGGCAAAGATTAAACAGAAACATATAACTTAGCTATATTTTTTCAAAGAAAGTTATAAACAGGAGCCCAGATTGAGGAATATAGAAAGATGAACATAATAGTACCAAGAACAAATGAGAATTATAACTCACATTATACTCAGCCAATAAGATGGATGGAGCTTCTAAACCAAGACTCTCATCCCTCCCCTTTCATTTCTGTGTTAATATTATGCTTTATCCTTATCAATAGCAAGCATGAGCTCTTTAGCTTCCACCCAGGAAATCTCTGATCTTACAGTTTTTAACCACAACTTGACACAGACCCCAAAGCAAACTTAGTGGTTAGAAACAATTTCCTCCTATCTGAGTTGTCTTACTATTATATTTTAGATATGATTTCTTTACAAGCATTTGAGTGCTTGCAAGCATTTGAGCAGACATATGGCAAAAGGATGAAGGCACTTTCAAACAGATAGACGAAGTAGATTGAGATGCACATCAAAAAGAAGGGACACATTAAGGCAACTTTTTAAGTCTGGAGAGGATGTGACAGTGCCTGGCATTTTTCCTCCCATTTTCATTTCACAAGTAACTTCCAATAGGCAAAGCCAAGGTCCTTGTATTCACATCCAATCTTGCGGTTTGCTTTTAATGAAGTCATTGAAGTTTGCTTCTTGAAGTCAAAGTAATGGTAGATGCTTCTTGCCATTTTATGCAAAAGTGTGTGTGTGTCAGACAGACAGACAGACAGACAGACAGACAGACAGGCTTTCACCTAGTACTATACAAGTTTATTTGCAATGCTGGTGAACAGAGAAAGGAAACAGCCAGTACAGACTGGTCTGCTGAGAATATATTTCTTAAACGTTGTGTTTTAAATTTAGGCACGTCTATTGGCAGATTATAACAGGATATTAGCCAGATAAGGTTTGAAAGAAACGTGACTTAACACCCTTCAAATTAGCTTAAAGGCTAAATCATAATTAAAGTCCGGTAAGCTTCATCCTCCACTACAGTATTAAACATTTCCTCCGATCCTCCACGCGTTACTTGAAGTAAGTCCGAGAGATCTCGAAAAGACGTTGAGTTGGGCTATCCGCGTCGGTATCGGAATAACTTCAAGACTTTTCTTTTGCAGGGATACGTGGGCAGAGAATGGGGCTTCCCTGATAGCTCTCTGTAGATCAGTCGATACAATCCCGGGAATATTCGGAGGAAATGTGAGGGAACCGAGGGCATCTCTAGTTGCCCACTGCCCAGGTGGTGATAGCAAGGTGCTTTCCCGGAGCTGAGTGGCGTTTCAAGAGTTGGCTGCGGGTTTCTTTTTACAGTGAGACATGCACTCACCGCCTTTCCCCTCAGTCTCGTCCTGAAGTACTTCTGTGGATCCAGAAATTTCTTGGCAGAATTTCCTCAGCTTCAAATGCTTCCCTGCGGTAGTGATTTTGTCAGGAAGGCTTCGACGGTTTTCAGATTCTAAGACACTGGGCGCTCCGGAGTAACTTGCTATTTTTTTTTAAAGGAACTTCGAAGTTTGCTTTTCCCCAACTGAGAGGCTCTTCCTCCTCCTCCTCCTCCTCTTCCACCCCCCCCCCTTTAAGGGTCTCCATTTCACAACCGGCGTAGGATACAGCCTCAGACTTATTTCACCTCTCATGGCCAGCACTCAAAATTTGAATATTATTTTGAATTAAACGAGTTGGCAAGCCTGCAACTTTTGCGCTTGGATTATTAGAGATCTCTCGCGTTTAGCGCACTGGCGAAGGGATGGCGGCAGTTAAAATTGCATGTTTTGCGCTTGTATTTTGTATGTGTGCACGCGCCTATATATGTACGTATGTTTGAAAATCTTACACTGTACTCCTATCCATTTCTGTTTTCCTTCTCTGAAAAGGTAATATGTGGTCAGAGCGATTTTTTCTTTAATTACCCAGCTGGCAAAGTAGTAGCGGATTTGAGTCTACTGCCGCTGCTGCAAGTCATAACCGAGCAATATAATTAAACTTAAAAAGAGTTTATTTTCTGTCTTAGTTTGCTCTGCTGAACTTCTACCATACCTCAAGCAGTAGCATTTTTCCCTCACCACCATCGCTTTTCTTTGTATTTCTAACATCGAATCTGAATAAGAGTTCTGTGAAACTCGGAAGCTAGTTCCCTTCTCTGCAGCAAACATCGTTCTCCAGAAAGTTTCCAGCCCGCTCTTTCTCTAATGTTCTTCAAACGGGAAAAGGCCCAGGGAGGGGTGGGGGGGGGACAAAGTGGGAACACGAAGAGGAAAGTCGGTCCTTTCAAAGGCATTACAGTGATGTGGAACAAGTTTAAACCTATTTGCTTAGATGTTAGTCTTCGTTCTCAAATTAATGGGGTTAGTTACCATTACAGCCTGCGTAAGAACAATGAAGGATGTTTGTTTTTCAAGTTGATGTGCGTTGAGAGGTATAGAGGCTACTCTGGAGGCTGAAGATGAGAAAAATACGGAGTGCACTTTGTTTTTTTGGGGATGGAAAGAGAGGCGCAACTTCAGAAGCGGCGGTCAACTAAATTACAACGGACTTGGATTGTAGTTCTTCAGAAGCGGCTGCCCAGTTTCACTGGGTCGCAGCTTCGCTATTTCAGAAGAAAATACTTTCTAACCACCTTGTTAGGATGAGGCCGGTGTGAGGAGCCACCTTGTCAGGGCACACCCACCAAATCAAGCCACTCTCGAGGGAGCAACATTCCTGTTGAATTCGCGACCAAGTTGTGATCTAGAGAATGGCCACGTCAGGAAGGGATTGGCCGTTGCCCCTCTCTAGGATACCGTTTCCAAACGCAACCCGGAATTCCCCCGCGGCTTCCCGTTCAAGTACCAACCAGGCCCAACTTTGCTTATTTTCCGAGCCCAGACGTAGGAAAGGCAGCCGAGTGCACGACAGGGATACTTCACTTCGCTCGTTCTAGCTCATCCGCGAGCATTTTTCAAACGGAGAGTTGGGTGCGAACAGCGCCAGGCAATACGGTGTGTGTGGGGGGGGGGGGGAGGAGCTGAGGTCCCTTTTGCTACACCCCTGCACTTGCAAGTAAACGTAAGTTAAGTTCCCTCTTACTTGGGACTAAGTCTCGCTGAACCCGTGGACCTTATTTCTGTATAGACTTATATGAAGCCGCTTTGTTAAGTCCCGGCATCATTAGAACGGAGCGCGGAGCGCGCGGAGGACTCGCTGCTTTAATTACAGGCCACTTTTTTCCCCCCTTCATCAATCTTTCGGGCAATCATTTGTTCTCCCACCCTCGCTATAATAACTCAGCTGACCTAACATGCCCAGCCTATGTAAGAGTCCAGGCAAGGGGAATTAAAATGTAAATGTTAAAGTAAAAAAAAGTAGTATTGGCGAACAATAGCCGAGCTGCTTGCCTTGCCCTGAGAAAGCCGAGTCAACTGCAAACATTTAGCCCATTTATTCCCTTTCTTTTCTTTAGGACGTACAAATCAAATTACGGGGGAGGGGGGAGCCTCACAAAGAAGCACCAGCCTCGGGTCCTAATAGTAAGCGGCGCATCCAAAGCCTTTTTTTGGGGGAGGGGGGCTGTCGGCGATTGTGGTCGAATATATAATGAAGCGGTCTAAGTTCATTAGTGTTTGCAATCAGCGGCACGCAGACACCCTCATCAGGGCAGAAAGCTGCGAAGAGCCATTCATCAGTGTGAAGTGTTGTTCATGGATGACCCCTAAATCATGGCACTAGTAGTAGATGCACTGATTGGACACAGCATGGGAGACTCAGCACTTTGTATTAACCAACAGAGGCGGCGGGGATGAGAATGGGGGGCGACGCGAAAGTGGTTCAGTCCAAATGACAGGAGGCGGCAGCGAAAGAGGCGACGCGTTGCATAAAACTTAGGCGGGGAGAGCAGTTGCGAGCTTGCCAAATGCCGAAGCAGAGGAGCCGAGAATTATAAATGGCCAAGTCCATTCTTCACTGCCCGCGCTGGGGAGATGGATCTCCCCGCGCTTTATGGTAGGCGCCTCTTTCCTGCGTGTGCGCCTCTCTCGCTCCCTAATACGGGAGGCAGGGGCTGAAGCCAGCGCCGCCGAGCCCGCTCTCCCTTCGGGATAACCCCCCCCACTCTCTAAGCTTAGATTCGCCTGGCCGCCGCTGCTCCTCCCCACCCCGGCTTCTGTGGCACTTTATTGGGGGGGGCGTGCTCTTCCTTTCCACCTCCCTTCTTTCGAGGACGAGCGAAAATAATAAGTGACAACAACACTAAACTCTCGAGTCGGTGGAAGGGACGCAGCTCTGGAAGCTGCGGAGTGTGAATTCCCGAGGAGGCTCCTTTCCCTCTCCAAACCCCCCCCCCCGCCGCTGCCCCCTCGCCCGGCAGGACCGGGCACGGAATTTGCAACACTTCTCTTTTTTTCCTCCCACCCCTCCTGCCCTTCCCGTTCGACGTCCCCAGTTCGGTCGGCCAAGCGGGCGGTGCTGCCTTTCGCCTCGGCGCTCTTGGGCTGACTGAGAAGAGAGGAGGAGGGAAAGTCCGAGTTGAGGCGCCTCGGTAAGTGGCTCCGTCTCGCGCTCTTTGTCGGTCCTAGTGCCCGCGGGCCCCTCTGAGAACCGGAGGAGTTGCGGAGAATAGCCGGGGAGGGTTCGAGGGACTCCCGGGCGGCTCTTTCTAACCTTTCCCAGTTCTCTGACCTAAAATCCTGCCTCCTTGGTGGAGCTTTAGCCACGACCTGCCTCAGGTGGGGCTTCCTTCTCTCTGGAGTTGCCCGAAAACTTTTCTCCCCCCCCCCGCTCTCTCTCTCCCCCTCTTTCTCCTTTGGGCTTTTGTGCCGAGGCTCTTTCCCGGCGGCAGGGCTGCCGAGAGGACTCAGTTCTTGTCCCGGAGAAAAAGGGCAGAAATGAGGGTGGAGTTGGGTTGGCTGGGGGGGGTGGGAAGGAGCTCCCCCTGGCTCGTCCTCTTGGTGTCAGATCTGCTCGGCGAAAGGGATTGCCAGGACCTGTAGAAAGTATAGATCTGGTCTGAAATGGAAAAGGGAAACTCCAAAAAACCCAACAACGGGAAGCGGTGGAGAGGTCGCTAATTCAACTTGATCTCCTCAACTCCTAGAGTGAAGGAGCAGCACTGACACGACCGGACGGACCCATCTGTTGAAATCCGCGTTGCTTTTGTTATTCCATCGGTGTTCCAGGTCTCAGCCGGAGGATTTGGCACTTTAAGATTCAGCAGGTTGCCCTTTGCTGGCGAACTGAGCTGCTCCAGACGCCACACGCGTTACTTAACCGAAGCATTTCCTTCTAAGCCAGTTATAGCCTAGCTTTCAGAGCTGTTAGACTGGGGTGTTCCACATAATGACAGTACGAATGTGACTACTATAGAATTTTTATCCTGTTTGCCTTCACCCCCAGTTCGGATGTTCGGGTAGAAGAAGGGAAGGTTTGTAAAAGCCTGTTTTGCTTTAACTTATGTAGTTGTGTGTGTGTGTATTTATGGTGAGGTTTGATTCTGTTCTTACCTTAAGAAAATGTGTCAAATCTTTTATAGATAGTACTAAATCCCTGGATAGGTTTTCGTTTTCTAAATTAAACATTTATAGTTTTTCCCTAGTTTTTCTATACTTCCCTGGTCAAACACACAAGTGTATTTATCTATTGAATATATAGAGTATTTCTGTAGTATTTATTTGCATCGAACTTAATAAATTGGCTATAATTAACAGATTGTTAACTTTCAATTATGCAGCATAAGAAACTGTAAAATTTTGTAATAAAATCATAAGCTTTCTAGATATAAATATGGATATCTAATACATAATGATGTTGTTTGCAGAATTCCAGTGACACGATCTTATTGTGCTTTGCTATATATTCAGTTAATTTACATTTTCATATATATAGATAGATAGATAGATAGATAGATAGATAGATAGATAGGTAGGTAGGTAGGTAGGTAGGTAGGTAGGTAGAGAGATAGGTAGAGGTATACACACACACACACACACACACACACACACACACACACCTTAATAAGTTAGGCTAACTTCTGAGAGTGTCAGAATGTTTGCTTTCCTAGCCAAAACATCTGCTATTCTAATATGAAAGTGAATGTTCTGTTCACTGAAGAAACACATTCAGTTAAAGCTGTTTCTTTTAACTTTGAACAGTAGTTTAAAATCTAATGTCAGTGTATATATTTAGCTAGATTTATTGTTAAAGCCATTAGGCCACAGTAGGAATTCTTAAAAGATGAGTACACAACCTACCTCAATACCTAGATAACCTTAAGGGTTACTTTGTTTCATGGGGAAAAGAAGAGTGATTATTCAGCTTGTGTCCATGTGCAAGAAACTGAATTGATTAGATTGAACTCTGTAGTGTCCACTGGAATGGTGTATGTTACTTGGCTTAATTTGAAATACATGTATAAATATAAACAAAGACTGATTGTAACTTTTGTATATTAGAAAACAGGAAAAATTCTTAATTGTGTTGTATATAATGTATAGGGAACAATATAGTAAGGTTATATGTAAGTAAATATTGAAAAAAAGTACCAATTCTGAACCTTTAGTTGTTTATTTTGGCAGAATTTTCTTTCAGGTGTTTTTATCTAGCAATGGGTAGATTAGGACTAATGTTGCAGGAGTACTCATAATCCAGTTAGTTAATTATTAATATTTCATTTAATTTTTTAAATCAAAATAGTTATTGTAGCTTAAAGATTAAAAAAAGATAGTTGGAACTAATATACCCAGACATTTTTTAAAAATGTCAAGTGAATTAAAAGAATACTGAGATTTTTAAAAGCTTATTGGCTGCCATATTTAGCACCACCCCAAATGAGTAAACATGGAGTTAAATGTTGTTATAATGCAAAGATATGCGGGGGGGGGGAGAGGAATAACCAGTGTATTTTATCCTAAGCATAAATCAAGATTCCTGTTTTGCCAGTGTATAAGTCAAGTCTGATACATGAATTGGGAAGGCCTTACATATGGATACTACTTTGAAATGTATAGATGACAAACCAAACAAATATTTAACTTAGCTTTAGGAAAAGCTATTTAACTATGATTCTTTAGGGAAAAAAATGCTTAACATATTGTTACCACAGTTGCTTTCCTGGTATTTTCAATAGAATTAGACAAAAACAGTACAATATTTTTAATGTGGTAGAAAAATGCTGAGATCTTTGCAAGCTCCCAAGTAATTGAATGTTGAGAATTTTTATGAGATGCATTATAGCTTTTTATCACTAATATATTACAGAAACAATATTTGCACAAAAAATAAATTTCATAATCTTGATGTTTTTGTTTTCTTCTCTCACCTGTTTCTATAAAGTTTATTTTAATAGATGTAGCTATATAAAGGTTCTTAACAGAAGATTGAGAGAAGTAGCCTCTTTAATTGTTAAATTACACTATCATAAAAATAGGTTTATCATATCTTTAAAATAATGCTAAAGTTGATTTCAAAAAATTGAATTATCTTAGTTGTATGTGGTATTTAAAGCAACTTAATATTCAACATAATACAAATTTTTAGTGTTTTATATATAAATCAGTGCTATTTAGTGAAATATTTTGTTTTTGACAATTTTTCAGAAATTATTGAAAGTCGTATTTGGATTGTTAAATACGTTTTTAAGAAGTTGGTTTTGAAAGTTGCTAAATATGGACAGCATAGATGCATAGAAAAAGCCTGGCATTTTTTTCCTAATTGAAAAACTGTAAGTTTTAAAATACGATTTACTTTTAACATTTCTGTTATTTTTTAATAATAAAGATGGAAACTTCTGAATAATAGTTAGTATAATGGAAACATTCAGATATATTGTTTTACAACACAAAAGTATGCATAAATAACTGTTTTTATGCTGAATTAACTTAATTTATAATAGCAAAATTGTTACATTTTGAAGTCACTTGTTTGAAAACAAGTTTTAAAGATTTTAGGATTTTTTTCAGACTGCTGTGTCATGCAACTCTCATCTTGCTGGAATCTTAATCAAGTGTCATAGAAAAACTGGGAAAATAGGTTTTTTAAGAAAGAACGGTTTGTTTAATATTTGTTTAAGTTGATCTTTAATTCACAATTAAGCTGATTTATTAAGCCAAACATGATCAGTTTAAGAAACTGATAATCTTATTATGCACTTACACTTATCACAAAATAAACATTTCCAAGAATAATATAAAAACAGTAGCAATTGAAATCACCTGTTATTCATAAATTAACTATTTTAACACTACTTTGCAGTGTTGGTAGATTGTGTAGCAGTGAAAAGGTATAGGTTTTAATTCTTTCCTAGAAACAGTAAGGATAGTTGATGTTCTCATTCCTGCTGTGAAATTTGCATATTTCTTCTTTCTCTCTGTTCTTGTCTCAGCTCTGGCAGTACTTGGTTACAAATAATATTTTTAATGATTTTGGTAACTATATACAATTCATTTAAAATATCCTTTTCCGGAAAAGATTAAAATCCATATTTTTAAAAAAAAATCAGATGATACAATACTATAGTTCTAATAAAGCAGATATTTAAATGTTTCTAAATGTGGGTCTTTTCAGTCATGTGGTATAGGATAATATTTTGTATTATATATGTTGAGGTATAATTTTTAGATATGAGTCAGAATATTTTATTTTGAAAAAGTAACAGATAGTTTGAAAACTGCAGTTTATTTTATATAGACCATACAAATATTAAAACAGTAAAATGGATCCTGACTGACTTCTTTAGAACCCAGTATTTCAATAGAAAATATATATATATTATAAATATGTAGCATTGCTTTGCGTTTTCATACAGAATATATATATAATGTACAGCATCCTGCCCCCCCCCAAATTAAATAAACTGGGTATAAAACTAGAGTATCTCTATTAGATGTTTTGTTCATTCTATAGTTTATACTTAAAATATTGAGGCTATTGAAATATCTTTAAAAAAGGTATAAATGGTATAAAAGTATACAGTTAATTTAAATTGATTTTTATATAGAAATAGTTAAGTTGATCACAGAAATCTAACTTCTTATTTTCTGTGTGAATATCAAGACTTGGGCAGGGGAAAGAAATCTTTATACTTATGCATTTATTATGAAACAAACTCAGAAGACAAGGTGATAATTTCTCCAAATGTTATTTGTTTCATTACTTCAGCATGCTAAGTTATTCTATTAATTAGCAGTCATATACTATTGGATTGTAAAGCTGAAAAAAGTGATTAAACTCAGACTTGATAAATAAAAACAACCACTTATATTAATATTCATGAAAGAACTTAAAACTAAGTATAATGTTTGCATTACCTGAATTAACTGTAAAGGCATATACTTCTGTTCATTTTTGTATTTTATGTTACTAGGAAACACAAAGGATAAAAATACGGCAAAATGTGCATATGAACACAGATTCTTTTAAAATTAAATTTTGTGACTGAATAACCCGGAATTTATGCAGTAAATCGTGTGTTTTTGGTTTTATCTTACTGAATTTCTACTTTGATGATATGTTGTTGTTTGGAAGACTGTTTTAACTCATATTGATATAAATTGAGAATACATATCAATAGGTAACTGGGGTGTAATCTTCATTTGAAGAAATGAAATCATTTGTACTGTTGTGTTTGGAAGATTATAGTTTGTGTCATAAATATTATTTAAAATGCCCACACTGCTATTACATTTCTCGTTCATAAGTCTCTTTCAAAATATTAATAAGGTGCACACTAAGCTATCACATAAAGAAAAGGCTACTTTTCTCAGAAGCTTACTTAAACCTGAAAACTCAGTTTTATTGATTTCTCAAAAAACCCACCACAACCTTATAATGTACCTAATATAGCATTAAGGTTGTAATCTGGTACATACCTTTCTGGGAGTAAGTATCTTTCAATTAAACTGGCATTACCTTTGAGAAGACATACATAGGAATGCTTTATTAAATGATGAAACAACCCTAATATGTGCCTATCTCCCTCATTACTCCCATTTTGCCAAGCTGTGTAAATACTTTTATTCAGTTTTTGACGTTTAATGATGGTGGCCTATTACTATTTATTTTTTAGGTTTTTATTATTTTGGGAAGGAAATTGTATTTTGAGCTGGTGTGGTTTATAAGTTATTTTATGTTTTTATACATCTGGAATATGTTATATAGGCAATGCAAAAATACTGTAAATAAACACATCCTATGTAAAGTGATGAAAAGTTCTGTGAATCAAACACAATGAAAAATGGCTATATAAAAATATTTAATAATTAAAGAATATAATGGATTTAAAGGTGAAGAATGTATTCTAAGGCCAAATAATTTAAGCAGACTTTGTTTATTATGTCATATTGCATTTAATAGGTCTTCATTCTGAATAAATGTTTGGATTCTTGCAGGATATTGTTTCAGCATTGTTGTTTTTGCCATATAATGGCTGCAATAAAATTTAGGATCCATTGGTTGTAACAGGATATAGTGGAACTGTAGCTATGGCAGTTGAGGGTCAGCGTTTCTCAGGATAGATGTTAGATGTGTCAACAATTGCCATCCAGCATCAAGACTGAGAAGTTAAACTGAGGGTCATCAACTGTTTTAATAAGTTATAACTAATTCTTATCTAACCATATTGTGTTGTGTGCTAAACAGTCTTATACTGAGTGCAAGCTGGACTTCTAATCAGACAATATCAGTAAGCGATGAACTAAAGAACAACCATACGTGCCAGTGATACTGAACATAGCCAGATATGTATTTAATAGGGATGTAAATTACAGTTGGGTCGTAACATATTGCTACTGTTGCATTATGCATTATAAGTTTTAAAATTAGAGTTACTAGAGTTACTATGTAAATAAAAAGACCATTGTTTTATTTACAATTTGTTCTGTGCAGTGATGTTAAAGAAACAAAGATTTCAAATCAAGGTCTATTTTTTGTATTAAAAAAATCATTTTTGTGTAAGGAAATTTTTTGTTCCTTAGATGGTGAAATTGATATTTATGTATATAGTGGTTTATAGAATGAACCAAGTTGAACCAAATGAACCAACCTTGGTTCATTTATACAATGAACCAAGAAAAGAGTGATTCAGTTTATATGTAGAATTATTGGTGGCCTTCGCCACTAATTCACATCTTCCATATCATGTTTATAATGTTAATAATAACACCTGGCTTTTAAAGTAAGACTTTAAAAGAATTGCCACCCTACCGTCACTATTAGGACATCAAATTATAGATAGTCATAATGGGTAGCAGATGCATAATATAGGTTTTGACATTATGGGATACCATTTTTTTCATTTCAAAGTTGACTGGAGTGTCGTATTACTTTTTCATTTCAAAGTATTTACTACGAGTCTTTAGGGCAATGTTATATAATATTGTAGATTTTAAAGTAAAGATTGCGAATTTTAAAATTTAAATGATAGGAATTGTTTTTACACAAATTATTCAACAAAATAGGTATTCTTTCTGTGTGTTTTAAATATATTAACTCTCTTAATTTCATTTTGAAAGTAGAAGAAATATATGGTGCTTTATTAATCACTAAAATTGGTTGAATTTTATTGTTAGAAGACTAACAACAAACTTCATTGCTTTGGTAACTGTTGCTAAATTGTAATGGTATGTGTTTCAGGACAGTCAGAATATTTTCCTAAATTTATAATCTGATAATGAAGAATTTTAAACGCTTAAAACAATATGCCACTAATTCCTCAAAAGTGAACAATATTTTAATTGCTTATATGACCAAATATATTGACATTTATATTGCAACTTACTGAACAGTTAATTTAAGAGGTTAGACATATTTATTCAGCAAAGCATTCTTGCACTTTACAGTTACTAAAATACAGATTCAGCTACCAGTGGTCTTCCCTTGTCTATGATTTGTGTGTTGACTAAACATTCAGTATGAAAATAAAATCTAGTAGTTGTTCTAACTTTCCTAAATAGCTTTAAATAGGTATTGATAATATAATTTAAGACACAATTGGATATAGACATGAAATTACTGCATTGTAGTTATTTTGATATAGTCAGTTCTGTTATAATGTATACTATGTTTTGTTTTACAAAGCATTAATAGTTCATAATGTAAGCTTCCTTTATTCCTGCAATGAAATCAGAAATCAAATATTTTTTAAAACATTAACATGTAATAAAAAGTATTTTATTTATCAAAACTGAAATTGAAAGCCAGCTGCTTCTCTTTATAATCATATTTTTAATGATTTGTAAGTATTATTAAATTTAACTGAGGTAAGGATTATTATGTTATACAATGTTCTATGACATACTGCAGTAGAAATTCAATATAGTCAGGTGCATCTTATATTCTAATTTTGGGTAGAGTAACGAAGGAGTAGAATCTATTTGAAGTTTTTTTATTTAACAGACATCCTATCACACACTGTATAACATGCAGTTACTCTTGGTTGGTTCATATGGCAAGTAACACTAAAAATTTAGAGAGTGGAACCATCATAAACTGCTGTTTCACCATCAATCTTGAGTATTTTGTAACGTGAAATGCTGAAAAACAAAGCTAAACAATTTTACAGAACAAATTACAGTATTAGGACTTCAGGTGAGATCTTGGTTTTAGTTTTCTTTTATCTATGGTAGTTTAATAAAAAGTTGTTAACTTATCAGAATAAATTGTGTAAATTTTATGTTTAGTGTAACTTGATACATATTAATTTGATAATGGGAAACAGTTCACAGGAGCCTAGTCTTTATACAGTATTTTGTAATTTTGAATTCTTTTGAAGCAGCTATATAGGTTCTTAGGTTAAATGACAAAATAGATTTTCTCATCAATATACCGTTAATATATGAAGACATAACCGTACTATACTTTCATTAATTATATACTTCTTTTTTTCTATTTTTATGAAGCTTTGAGTTCAAGAAAATTGTGTTAATTTTGATAGTTAATGGAAGCTAAAGACATCAACCTTTTGAGGAGGCATTATTTTTCATTTTAAATGGCCTAATTAAAATATATACATATTAGTATTCTGTTTATGTTTATTCAGAACTAAGACTTCCTATGCTCAGTAATAATGTACCTTATAGAATTAAATCCATTTGAACTTGCTGCCATTGCCGTTAAATACTTTTTTCAAGTTAGAAAATAAATTCTAACACTTCTATGATTTCCAAATGTTATTATACTCTAATAAGTAACGATGTAAATAATTTCAAAATATTTATCATTTTAATGAATTTTGATGTATTAAAATGGAAAAGTGAAATTTTTGTGATAAGCTAAATGAGAGTTGCAAGATCTTCTTGAAAATGTTAGTTCATAGAACTGTATAAGAAGATAAAGTATTTTATCCATTTGAAGTGGAAAACCTTTAAATAATGGAGACATTGAATCTAGTATAAGATGGATAATTTTTGTTATATTTTGTACATATCAACAAACTTGCATTCATCTATGGAAAATATTATAATTAAATGTGGCAGCATAAATGTTCTTAGCTTGTGAATGAAAAATTGTCTTAATATATTTATACACACACACACAGAAAGACAGAAATGTACACATATCCTTGTACTATAATAACTTATAACTATACTTCTAAAGCTTTGTTGTGGCTGAAAATATTTTAATAGTGACCTTCATAATGGCTTACAATGTTTAAGAGAATAAATGTTCTGCAGGAAGTCATATCCATGATGCATTATTTTAATTAGAGAAAAATTGAGTAGAGAACATAAGAGTTTTTAGATGTATTTTTGTTGTATCCTTTTACTTTAATCTTTTGCAGCAGGTAAAAGGTAGCTATCACTGCACTGTTTGGTAACAATTATGGCAGGATATATATACAATTATTTCTTAAGAATAAATATTATTTTGGTGATTTTTTTTTGTCTTTAGGATTGAAATGATTTAGCTCATATTTTTATGCTTTAGTTATTACTTGTGCTTAACTGAAATGCCATTAAACTATATTTCTGCTACTTGTTTTAAATGTGAACTGGGATATTTTGATGTAAAATAACTTTCTGGGGAATTATATATTGTGTCTTCTGATATAGTATAATGATAGAGTGCAGTCTTATGCAGGTTTAATCAATTTCTTTCCAATAAGAATTCTTTTTTAAAAATATTTTTTGTAGCACGTATATGAGGAATGTGATTAAGTCATATAGTTTTCTATCTTGAAGTATAAAGAAAAGAATAAGTTTATGTACTTGTAATACAGAGTTGTTTCCATCCTTTATCTTGGTTAAGTTGATTTTACATGTATGCCGCAAAAGGCTTTGTTTTGGTGAGTTGGCATAAGTCAACTTCTAACCAATAGTGACTGCGATATTTATGATATTAATGCATGTTGCTACAGTTCCATGAGAATAATGTACTAGAAAATATATTACTGAATAGCAACTTCATAAATGAAATGATGTGCAAAGAATGATGTGCAAGGACTAAAGAGAAATTTCTGGGATTAAGACTTTGAGTCACAGGAATATAGGCCTCCCCCCCCACCCCCATGCACTCATTTTACTGAATTTTTAAAATACATGTGATTTGTAGAAACATTTCTGATCCTTACAGTAATGATATGGGGAAAATAATATGCAATTCCTTTAAAGCTAATGATATAATTGATATATATTCAATTGATAATTGATATATATTCAAGGAGATTTCAAAAAGGAAATGGGGATGATAAGTAGCTAAAATGTATTGAGTATTGTAACTCTGTTGTAATATCTTGGTAGGATACTGAGTGCCAGTACATAGTATAGCTATGCTGAAAATATCTTGAAGAGATTTAGCAAAGTGTCTGTACTGAAGAAATACCTCAGTTTAGTTATCAAGTCACTAGGCCTGTCCTGCTATTATACAGAAAAAAAGAGATTGTGTCAGGTAACTGATTTAAGCAAATGTTTTTCTCTGCCTGAGTATTGATCTGCTCAGTATTATGGAAGATGAAGTCTCCAGAAACCAACTTAGGGCTAACATTGGTTTCATTTTAGAAATATGTAGATAGCTTATTGATTGATTAGTTTTATAACCATATTAAAAATAATGGTAAAATGCAAGGTCTATTTCCAAAATTAAATAAGAGAATATGATAAAATATATATGTGTTAAATGCAAACGGTCAAGGTTCAGATAGTTGAATACATTGCCTTTACACAATACCCCAATCTGTTTAAAGTAACAGTTTCTTAGCTGAACTGCCTTCTCCATAAATGTAGCTGCCCTGATAACAATGTATATATTAGAGTCCAGGAGGAAATAGAACAATCTGTGACTCAGATGTTTTTTGTTGGGAAGTACTTTTTAGTCATCCAATTTAAATAATTTTTTATTTGACCAATAATTCCATGTCTAGAATTTGACTGCTCTGATTTTGTACTGAGTGTCCAAATCTTCATATGCAGCTTTATATATAGTTCTTAAACATGTCCAGGCTGTGATTCAGTAAGCTAGTAGTGCCTCATATTATGGAAGACATTTCACCTTTTAAAGCCTATTTGGGAATGGAATATGCCATTTCCCCTAGGTAGTATTCTCTGGGCTAAAATGATGCACTGGCCCAGTTCCCATATTTTGTTTTGTTTGGGTTTTTTAAATTCATGAGGAATAAGCTGGTACACTCAGCTTTCCAAGATAAGTCTTAACCTCCACTCAACAGGAAAAACAAAACAACTTTTTTTTTTTTAATTTAAAGCTCAGGCATTCAGAAGGGATTTTCTGGGAGCCACAGAAGTATTGACGGGACACTTAGTGCCTACTGGCCATTCATTTTGCAAATGTGCTGTAACAAGTTGGGTACTATTTTTGTTGTCTATGAAACATTCTAGATCTATCAGTCAAAATATAATTCAGAAATAATTATTAATTGTTTGCATGAAAATATGTATTTAAATTCATACATTTTTCAATTCAGTCTAACAGATTGGGCATGGTGTTGATCCTGTCAGCTAAAGAATGTCAGCTGGCAAGTATTAGAAGATGGGCCATTTGTGCCGTAGCCTCTGCCTTGTGGGATATCCCCTCAAAGATTAGAATGGCCCCAGACTTGATGCCCTTTCGTAAGGCTTTACAACTTCTTATGTTCCTGAGCCTAGGGTGTTCAGTGTGTTGAAGGGCTCGTTTCTTGGTTTTACTATTAATTGGCCAAGTATCTTGGCCAAGTGTATTTATTTTGTTTTATTTGCTTTATAGTTTGGAATTGTATCAGGGTCATTTATTGAGATGGTGGCTGTAGAAATTGAATTAGTTAAAAAATAAATAAGAGTTACTACTAAAACAAATCCTATATCTTTTTTAATTAGTGTGGGAATATAGTGAGTTAGTTTGGATGACTTAAAATTTCTGGCAGGATTTTCAACTTTGGAAACTGAAAACCCAATTTATTATTTTGAAAACTGAAAGTAACCCAATTTCAACAAGCTTCAAAAGAGATTGTCAAAATAGATGTGAAATGGGTCTGCTATCCAAGAAATACAAGGTTTTGGCTATAGGCGTATGAAATTCATTTTGTTTTGTTATGTGGCTATTTTATTTTAAAAAGTATTTAGAAATAAGCACTGTTTACTTTGTAAGCTTTATCCTTAAGGTAAGTGTCCATAAATTAGGAGCTTGAAAAATTCTTATTTATATTTAAATTAGTATATAGAATATGACCTACTTAATATAAACAGAATAAGGGCTCCTTTATGGAAGGGAATTGATATCACTGTCATCAATATTTGGATTATTTTTTATCTGTAGAAGATATCCACAATAATTTATTAGATACAATTTTATACCAAGAGTCCACTTGTTTTCAAGTGCCGCATAGTTGAGTAAAAAAGTTCTGCTTTTTTTATTTCTATTTCTCACAAAAAAATTATTGCTGTCTAAAGTTCTGAACAAATTTTGATTGAATTTTTAATTGTGTTTGATTTCAGTCACAATATATTGTACATGTGAATCTTACAATATTGAATTATATATATGCATTATAAACTTTTGAGTTCAAGTTTGAGCTTCTAGATGAAACTTAGTTTAAGGGTTATCTTAAATTATATTAAGTTATTCTTTTGTTTATAGTTATCAGTAGTTATCATCAGACCAGTTTGGTCCAAGAATTGCTATTGGAACAAATATATGATTTTAACCTGTCCTAATATTGTTACTGAATAATAATATTTTCAAGTGAAAAAAATTCCTAATTATATGACATTAAGGTATTAAAGACTATAAAAGGTTCTTATACCAATATATAGAGCAAAAAAATATCTGTTTTGAGCGACATCATGTTGGAATGCAAACATGCTATGTTTTTCTATAAGCTATCAAAATACTATATAATTGGCTAGTAAAAGGGTTTTAAAAGGTAAACACACATATTTGCAAGGCTCACATCAGACTAACAAGCATAATATTTAAAGTGGCTCAAAGTCACCTGAGCCAAGTAGCATGGTTGGTATGAGAGCTGGTAGTGCCTTTTTTCTTATAACGTTAAAGCAGTGATGGCGAATCTTTTAGAGACCGAGTGCCCAAACTGCAACACAAAACCCACTTATTTATTACAAAGTGTCAACACGACAATTTAACCTGATCTCTACCTAATTTAACCTGATTACTACCTAAAATAATGATAAACAATGCAGAGTTCAGCTAATTGTTCTAAGAAAAACATGATAAATGCACTTTTATGCCCCTTCATTTTTTTCTGCTTTTGAAATATTACGTTTAGCAACAATAAAAAAGAAAAACTTCTGAAATAACATTTCTTTTCCTCCCTCTCTCTCTCTCTTTCCCCCCCTCTCCCTGCCTCCCTCTGTTTCTCTCCCCACCCCATGGGGTGTGTGTGAAAGGAATTTCTGAACTGGTGCTGGGTGGTGGGAATGACGTCCAAAGGCCGACAAACCCAGAAGCAGCACACCCATGCTCAGCTGGCTGGCGGGGAGGCAGGGCTTCTCAACACAGGCAGCTCTGCAGGAAAGGAAACTGCTTTTTTTTTTTGCCAAACCAAGCCGATGCAGGGTCGCATGGTGGCTCCGCATCGTAATGGGCTTCAGAAGGAGGACGGACCCTGTCTCCCTCATCGTGAAGCGTGTGAGTGAAAAAGTTCACTCAATCAATTCCAACTTCGTGAGAATTTTTTTGCAAGAAGTTGAAATTGATTAAAACGTGACAGAGAAACACAATGGAGAAAGGCGATTGGAGCTGGGCTGGGGCGATGGTGCACGTGCCCACAGAGAGGGCTCTGTGTGCCATGTCTGGCATCCATGCCATAGGTTCGCCATCACAAGGTTAGAGGTCATCTTATTGGCTGTTTTCTCTATAAATCAGGGTATAGCAAGAACTCACTGGATACAAATTTTAATTTCCATCTTCATTTTTCCATAATGTGTATATTTATTTCAAAATATACATGTATAAAAAGAGCTCTGATGATACAGTGGTTAGAATGCAGTATTGCAGACAAATGCTGTCCATAGACTGGAGTTCGATCCTGAGGGACTGAAAGTTGTCTCAGAATTCCATCCTTCTGAGGTCAGTAAAATGAAGACCCAGATTATTGGGGGCAATATGCTGACATTGTAAACTGCTCAGAAAATGCTGTAAAGCACTTAGACTATTATACTCCCCCCAAGTGCTTTACAGCATTCTCTGAGCAGTGCTATTGCTATTGCTATTAAAATAGGAATATAAATCTGTTCCTGAACAAAATCTAAATAATGGGCTGCATAGGCCATATTTATAAACAATCAATGTCTTGGAATTTTAATTAAATTATTTATATCACTGTACAATATTCAGTCAATGCTTACTTTCAGGTCTTAAATTAGGCTCTGATAGTACCAGAGATTTCATCTCTTCTAAATTCCTGACAATACTTCTTTTTAAAAAATGAATATTAACATGCATGGCTTATCTGTAAGTGAATATAAAATTCACCAGATTATTTTTTGCATCTTCAAAATGTAGTTCTAGCAGTTCTAGAAATGTAGTTCTATGCAATATACATGTTAGAAAATAATGTGTGTATGTGTTAATATATTTAATATAAATTCAAATCAAATTGAAAGTATACCATATGAAATGTGTTAACATAAATGGATTAATAATTTTTACAGTTGTGTAAAAATATAATATTCAATTACTTGGTAGCTAGTGAGATAAATAATATTACACAGTAATATTCCCAATAAGAAGTATTTAGAAACATATCTTGCCTTTGAAATGGAGATGGAGTTTTTATAATTACCAATAAATGCTTTTAACTAAACATATTTTTATTTAAATATTTTTAAAGTTAAGGTTATTTTTAAATATTTCTATGAAATGTTTTGTAAAAAAAATTGAACATTCCCAAATCTAACTTCTGAATGTATCGTGTTTGGTCATATAGAATTGAAAACATAGTTAACAAAACTGGTAAATGACTGTTTCTTAGAAGTGCAAAATAAAGATGAGTAAATACAGAATTTGATATGACAGAATAGTATAATTTAAAAGCTAGTGATGGTGACCGTTGTTCTTCTAGCCTGTCAATTCAAAAATATTCGGTAAAGATTTACAGCAATTCATTGAACTGTTTCATATTATAATTAACTTGTGTGTATGTATGCACTTGCTTGGTATTAAGTTAACGCCTGAAAATACATTTCAAACAATAAAAAAATAATTGCTTTATATGTATCTCCTAAAAAAGGAAATCTGTATCTCTCTGTATTTACATAAACAGAAAGGCAGAGTGTAGAAAAAGTAGAAATGTAGAAAACGAGAGCCAAAAATGAATCAAAGCAACTGCATTCAAGTTTTATCTAATATCAAAATGGCACTTTAAAAAAAAATTAAAGCTTGCTGTGTAATAAATAGTGATTTTACCTATTAAATACTTTTGCAAATTGATAATTTTCACAAATTTGATTTAAATTGAATTTGCACTAATAAAACATCTGAAATAACAGACCTTAACGATCCTATCCCTCGGCAGTTTGTCTAATTTCCTTTCAAAGAGATCAAAGTTGAGCATTTACTCTTTTTCATAGTGCTTTGCGCTAATTATTTTGGTTACCCTTTTCAAAATTTGCCATGTTTGTTTATATATCCATTATACTTCTATCATTTCTAAGGCAATAAAGAACAAATATAGAAGTAAAAAACGTTATAAACAAAAACACAAAGCAAAGCACTTTATAATACACAAAACTAAAGTCATTCACTTCGTTCTTGCAGAAGACCTACTCTTCAAAAAATGTAGAAAATGAGGGCCAAATATTCTTTTTGAATGGGTAAAGTTTATAGCTTGGTTAGAATACTCAGTCAGAATGAGATATGGTTAACTGAATATACACTATATCAGATCTTTGAAACCTGAAAGCATACAGTAATCTAAAATAATAGAACAAGTTATGATGTCCAGAGAAGAATAAATTATTCCAAGTACAATTACATCGCGGTTCCTTGCTGAAATAATACATGACCTAAAATTGACTAAATAGATTGTATCAGACATGTTTTCTGGGAGTCAACTTTCTTGCAAAGACATCATGTAAAATAATTTTAGCAACTTTAGGAAAACCTTAGTAGTAGTATAAGTATTCCATTCTGGTACAATCTACATTAGAATGGATGATGTACCTACAGATTTGTGACTTAATTGCCATTTATTATGTTCAATCCCCCTCCTGTTTACAAAACCTGAAGGACGTGTCTCATTTATAACTTGGGCATTTTTAGTATCAGTTTGATTTAGCACATGGGCAGTTCTGTTTTTATTCTTTAATACCAATAATTTTGTGTCTTAGGGTAATAATAATTAGATCAGGGCATAGTGTTATTTCATCTGAAATATTTCATTTAATTATATTGGTTACTTATTAAATTCAAGGATTAGATTCAGGACAAGTTTAGATTTATATAAAGATCATATGATATTTACAGGATTTAAAAAAAATAATTTCCTAATAATCTCCAGACTGGAACACTTACTGTTATATGTGAACCCAGTTGTTGGTGAAATGAGTAATGGCTAACGCCAAAGTAATTCATCATTACATTGCTATTAAAACTACACTCTATAATTAACTCAGCCTCTTTAAAACCAGAGCTAAATAATTCTTAAAAACAAACATTTATTGCTTGAAATATTTCAAAGAGAAAAGGATCTTGGGGAACTTATTCTGTGCCTCAAGATCCTTCCCTGATCAATTACTATTAGTTTATAGTAACCTAAGGCAGGGATCACCAACCTTTCGGACCTCAGGGACCACTAAATTCATAATTTTAAATCCGTGGACCACTAATATGAATTTTTAAAAAAAGATAAATAGCACTTAGTCCAATATAAAAAAATGCAAATAATTTTTCTGCGGACCACCAAAATTTCCTCGCGGACTACCAGTGGTCCACAGACCACCAGTTGGTGATCGCTGACCTAAGGTATTCTTTTTTCAATGCATCAACATAGATTTTCAGTGCTTATCTAAAAGCATTAATTATCAGGCTTTTACTGAGAAAAGGTAGCATACTTTTTAATTGTAACATAAGAATCCACTATATTTTGTTCTTTAGTCTGTCTTTATATACTATGATTGTAACATTACTCAGGAGTCTTTGGAGAAGAATCAAAAGGTTTTATGTAATATACATTGTCTCATGTTTATTCTCTCAAAGAAAGTTATTAGGTTAGGGAGATAAAGTGTTATTTTGCAAAAAGCATGTAATTTTGAAAAGTACTTTAGACATAGAAGCATTTTTAATGTTACTGTAGCCAAACTGTAAACTAACATTGCTATAGGATACATATAATCCTGGTCCAAAAACCCAGGAATTAATCATGGGAATTGGTGGTTGTTTCAGGTGATTAAATATCAAATTAGCTGTTGAGAGGAGAACCAGGAAAGTGACTGGTCTGTCAGTTTATTCTTGGCATCTTTCTTATGCTAAATTCCAATTGATTGTTCCCTGATACTGGTCATCTTATGTTCATTTTACAATTAGGCATTTAAGAACGGTGTCATTTAAAGAATAGTTCTCATTACCTTTTTTAGAAGAAGGTTTGACAGTGCTTCTATTGGGTTGGCTGCTTCTGTTGTTTTACATAAATTTCAGTTACCAATATCTAGGTTTTAGGAAAAAATTTAAAATGTTTTGCTGAATCTCACTATATCATGTCCTCTGAGGTCAAATATAACTAACTTTTTATGGCCACCCATCTCATATGAAGTGATTCTGGGCAGCTTGCAACATTTAAATTTAAAAAAAAGTTTGTTTGTTAAATTTCTATGGCCATTCATCTCAGTCAATGAGGCAGGGCAGCTTACAATTCAAACATAAAAATAATTAAAATAGTCATTATTAAAAATACAACCATCAATACAGGATAGAGTAAATACCCAACGAGAAGACCATCTTAGAATATAGAAGGCCAAGATCTGATGACAAAACCAGGTCTTGAAGAATTTACAGAATATTAACAGGGATATTAAGCAGATATTGGTGCTGCATTTTTTGTATGCTGCTCTTGGGTATTAACTGATATTTGTGTTGAACATTTGTGATAATGTTATATCTTTGTTTTTTTCTGGTGTTATTATAAACTGGGTCCTGGAGTCTCCCCAAGAATATATGAAACATATTATACAGATAGAAAGCCACTGGGGGGAGACTCCTCTCAACCTAAGGTTAAAGGTGAACATAGATTGGGGAACACCAGTATTGGCAACAAATGCAAATTGTTCATTTTAGATGCCAACAGACTGAAACTCATTACCACTATATTACATATAAAATTATAAAAGAGTATCCCATCAAACTGTTCACCAATAAGTTTGCTAAGCATTTTAAGTAAGCAGTATGCGTATCACCTTTTTGAAAAATCAGTGGATTGGATGTTACAAGATAGTATTTTGGCAGTGATGCAAACTGATTTCAGGGAAGAATGAACAACTTTCAATCAATGCCCAGACCTCCCTTATTTAGCTGACAGATACATCTTCTGAACTCTGGACAATTTTTATATTGCTTGCATTGATACTAAAATAGCTTTAGATTCAAAACCCAGAATAGGTTTTGGGAGAAGTTGCTGCTTTCTCCACTGAATAGTCCTAATTTTGAATATAAAATTGTGGGAAAGTAGGTTTGTTGGCACCTTTCCAGGGCATTCTTTTTTACATCTTTAATTACTATTAAAAATACTGCATCCAGTTTGGGTCACCACATTACAAAAAAGAGGTTGAGACTTTGGAAAAAGTATGAAGAAGAGCAATTAAGATGAATAAAAACCTGGAGACTAAAACATATGAAAAATGGCTGCAGGATTTGGGTTTGACTAGTCTAAAGAAAAGAAGAATTAAGGGCGTCATGATAGCGGTATTCCGGTATTTGAGGGACTGCCACAAAGAAGAGTGGGTCAAATTATTCTACAAAGCACTAGAGGGCAGGACAAGTAACAATGGTTGGAAACTAATCAAGGAGAGAAGCAACTTGGAATTAAAGAGAAACTTCCTAATAGTGAGGACAATTAACCAGTGGAACGGCTTGCCGTTGTGGGTGCTTCATCACTGGAAGTTTTTAAGAAGAGATTGGACAGTCACTTGTCTGAAATGGTAGAGGATCTCCTGCTTGAGCAGGGGGCTGGACTAGAAGAACTCAAAAGGTCCGCTCCAGATTCTGTTCTATTCCTATTCTCATAGGACGACCCTTGTTTTAAACAGATTTGATGGTTGTTTCTCATCATTGATTAAAGATTTAAAAACAATAGTTTTCAACAGCCTCTCTGCCCATGCTGCACCCAGTAAGTTAAACCATATACTTTTATACATCCTGATGTGATGATTTAATAATAACTTTACAATCAATCATTCAGAAAAGGAAATTGTTCTTTTTGTAGGTGATAGATCAATTATAGTTCCTTTTCCATGGTTTTCCATTTCCTTTTCCTAGAACCGACAGAGACAGTACTGGTTCAAACTGACCCAGCTGGCTTTTATACTAAAACTCTCAGTCTCCTGATTTCTGGATCAGTACGTTACTACACTAAATTAGTTGTCTATAATATTATTTACTTAGTCTAGCTTGTAATAGATAAAACTTTTCATAAAGTACATTTTCAGTTATTTGTTATGTATTTCTTTATACAAATTGTCAGATTTTATTTTACTTTATAAAAGAATATTTAAGAAGACTAAATAATAATGTAAGAACAGTTAGATGCAGCATTGTTGTCCTTTCTGGTTTTTGGTAATATAAAGATACATTTATGCCGTAATAAAAACTTCCAGCATTTTTCCACTAGTTCTTGCTAACAGCCATCCTTTCCATTGGGGCCAAGAATATTTAATCCTGCAACGCTGACATATATAGCGCAGAGCCATGTCAGCTACAGCTGTTTCCAAACATCAGTAACAAAATTATGGATAGGTTTTGAAGCTTCCATTGTGGAAATGAATACATCTGAGGATTCAACTTGCTGACGGTGTTTATGTAATTTAATCTTACCATCTGGAAGAGAGTAAACATTTTTCAGAAAATTAAAGTTAAAAAAATAAACCTCTTGTGGTTTTAAATTTAGTTAACTTCATTAAAATGTAAAATTACAAGTTCATTAGGCTGTGCATGGAAGGTTATTATTCAAAACCATTTAGACCATGACTTGATACCAATTTGTTTGTTAAAAAAAAAATATTTGAAATCTTTTGTTACAATTTTTTTTTAAAAAAAATTTCATCAAGAACTGGCTAAACTTTCTGTTTTTATGTAAAATGCAGCTGATTATGTTTGTATTAGACTGTGTTCCTTCAACATTCTCAGTAATTTCAATGACTTTAGGTACATTTACAGTATAATCTTTATACAGGAAAAGTTATTGGTGATTAAATTTAGCCTGTTAAAAATTAACTTTATTTTTATTTCTTTATTTTGCAAGCAGTTTTAAATTGATTTTGCAATTTCTATGTTTTGTATTGTTTTTCTTTCCAAACATCTCAATTATAACAAAAGGAAAAGAAATCTTTAGGCAAAGTAAATGTTTTAATTTATTCTATCCTAAGTCAAAATTTTATAGATTTTGAATTTTTAGAATATAAAAAAGCTGATACATTTGTGTTTCACTTCTTGATTTTTAGTGATATTTTGTTTATGTGCTGCCCATCTCATCTGAGCATCTTACAAACATTAAAACCAGTCAACATTAAAAGACAACAGTAATAACAAAACATTAATGTCTGCCTATCCAAGGTCTTTAGGAAAGACTTGATAGGCAGACAAAAATGCCAGTCTGATTATGTAACTGACTATGCAATGAATCATAATAACGATAGTTCATCATTAAAAGAATAAAAGATGGGGGGAAGAAAGAACATTAAGACCATGGGGCAGAGAATCTTCTCTCAATCTTCTAACCATGTCCAGAGAGACACCCCGCCCCGTTAGGGTCCAAGGCGGAATCAAGTCTTCAGGTCCTTATATAAGATTAGGAGAGTCACCTGAGGGAGTATGATGTTACAGAGGGCAGGAGGCATGGCAGAGAAGGGTCTTCTCCTGGACCCTGCTGGCTGGAATTCCTTGACCAAGGGGATGCGTAGTGTGTCCTCTATGCTAACATGGACGGGGCAGGCCAAACTCATTGGGGTGAGACATTTCCTCAGATAGCATGGACCATGATATGCAGGGTTTGAAAGATTATAACCTACACCTTGAATTGTACCCAGAAGCAAACTAGCAGCCAGTGCTCTTCATGCAACTGTGATATAACATAGGCCACTCTGAGAATTGTCTGCACTGCCCATTCTGCACCAGTTGGTGCTTCCGAATACTCTTTAGGGGTAGCTCTCTGTAGAGGGGATTGTAATAGTCTTGGCATGAGATGTCTTGGGCTTGAGTGACTGAGCGCAGGGACTTCTGATCCAGCAAGTGGTGCACAGTGAGAAGTTTTGCAAAGCTTTCCTAGGCACGACTGCCATCTGGTTTTTGAGCAGGAGTCCTGCATCCAGGAGAACCCCCAAGTTGCACACTAGGTCTGTCTGGAGTAGTACATCCAGAAATGAATGTGTTAAAGTCCCAGTTATAATGGCAGCCTTGAAGATCCCAAGAAAAAGATGGTTCCATTCTTAACATAGAATCAAATACCGTATTTTTGGGAGTAAATTTTTTTGGAGTATAAGACACACTGGAGTATACGATGCACCTTAGTTTTGGGGGGGGAAATAGGAAAAAAAATTCTGCCTACCAGGTATTCATCTGGCTAGCGTCCTTAGCCTGGTCAGCTTCAGCACATTAGTTCGCTTGCTGGTTTTGAGGTTAGAGCTTGTTGGAGCTAAAAAACAGCTTCTAAAGCACAGCTTTAGGGAGCAGCAATTAGACAAGCAAGCAAAGCATGGAAGATCGCTTCGCTCATGTTGGGGCTGAAAAACAGCTTCAAAAGTGCAGCTGATTGTCGGAGTGAGCTCCAGTGACTAAAGCAGGTGAAGCGTGGAAGGGTTAAGAGAAGGCAGCAGCTGTTCCAGATGACCATTTTGGGCACCAGGCATCACATTTTCAGCCTCCAAACGCATTGCGTTTTCAGGCGGCGATCGGCAGCAATGTGCTTTGGCGATCCCTGCAGCCTTGAAGGACTCTCAAACGGAGCATTTGGAGGCTGAAAACGTGACACACGGAGCCCAAAAACACAAGCCATTGTGTGGCAATCTCTGCAGCCAGGAAGAGGACGCACAGAGGCCGAAGGGTGGGGGCTAACGGGTGGGTGGGGTTACATTCAGAGTATAAGACGCACCCAAATTTTCAACCTCTTTTAGGAGAGAAACAAGTGTGTCTTATACTCCAATAAATACGGTAAGTGTTAGTCTGTATCAGACTACATGATTTTTAGATCATTAGGGCAGCTTTTCAAATAAATAAATTTAAAAGTAAGAAACTTTGGAAGTACATTTTCCTGATAAACATGAATAATAGTGTCATGGCTGCTGAACATGAATAGAGAAATCTCCTTATTTTTCATTTATGAAATAATCCTTTTTAACTCTAACAGTTAATCAGTGAACATAAGACTTCTTTATTGCTTTTATGTATGTTACTGTATCATATTAGCTTACAAAACCCACAAAATTAAACTTGTGAATATTTCAGGAAATCAAGTAGATTTCCTGAAATTTCCTGAATTCATTTTATTCAAATGAATAAAAAGAAAAACAAATGTTTGATATTTTGGAACATAATTAGAAAAGCATAATCTACTTTGAATCTAATTCAAACACGGTTTAGGTCATGAGTTCAGTATTATGCATGTTCTTGGGGTAACCTATTGTTGTCTTCAGAGTTCTTCATTCAGGAGAACAGGAACATTGTGAGGATTATGGTTCAATATGGCAACAAGGATTTAACATCCCTGAGAATGAAAATTCCTGCCAAGATTAAGCTAATTTTTTTTTTGCTGTTTTTACGTATCTGCTCAATTGTTTGATAAAAAGATGGGTTATAAATTTTGTCAAATAAATAGTCACTATAAAATCAATAAAAACACTGTGCATGATTATTGCACGCACAGCAGTTTACGTTAGAAAAAGAATAACATATACTTTGAAATAAACACTCAAACCAGACCAGATATAACTTTCTTAATACTATATAAAACACTTAATTTCAATCAGCCAACAAATGCTCTTTGAAACTGCACTGAACTCTTAAATTTGAGGATTTTAGCATGAGGTTATCCTAATATTTTGCTTAAGAATATATATATATATATTTCCAACTTTATATTTAAAAGTTCCTGTTTGTAATATTGTTGTAATGTATAAAATATTATAGTAAAACAGTAGTTGAGTGTTAAAATTAATATGTATATTTTCCCAAATATATTACTAGTAAAAGGTGCTAATAACTGGTGAAGATAAATCAGTTAGGAATGGCTTCTAAAGCAGATATGTATCTCAAGAAATATACCTCCTTTATAATGCTTCTCAATTCAAAGGATTTGCACAGCTTTAATCTCTGTATGTTTGAAATGGAAATTAATTAGTAAAAGATGACTTGCTGACATGATAGTTGTCCACAAAATTTTTCATATTTCTCTGATGGTTTTATAGTAGTGGGGACAGATTCATATTGTCACTATTTCAGCTTTTGTCCCCAGGAGTAGGCAAAGAGATGACATAAAATATCCTTTAATATTGTGACTTGATCCTTTGTGGAAATTCCCAATATAGCTATACCAAAATCCATAGAGAGTGATCTGTACTTTTGCAATTACACTTAATTCCTGCTACTGAATTTAATTAATAATGGAATATGATTAGTCCATTAGAGTTGGGTGACTTATAAATTAAAATAATTTTTTAAAGAAAAAATGGGTAAGAGCTGAGGATTCAGCACAGTTCTATCAGAATATGGTATTTCTTTGATGAAATGTTTTTAGACTGTAGCATGGTAAGTATTACTGCAAGCATTAAATGCCAACCAGCATTTGCATTCATGCAACTTTGTAATGTAATACAAGAAAATCACTTGAGTTACTGAGTCTTTGTCAGAAATATATCCAATGTACAAGTTTCTGTGTTGGTTTCTGCATTCTGTTTTCCAAAGAGAAGAATTACTTTTGACACTAAAAGGAATTCTAATTGTTAAACTTTACACAAAGACTTATCAGGAAATGATGATTTTCCAAACAATCCTTTATTCAGCCATTATTTTGACTTGGCAGAAGTTTCTTTAGATTAAATTGTTACCCATTACAGAGCAAAAAACCTAAAAGCTCTTATACTAAAAAAGGTAAGTTTTAGGTTTTTTATTTCCTCCTTTACTAGATAAGTGATATTTGATAGTTTCTAGGTGATTTTCTTGGAGGCCTTGAATTTCTAAAATAAGTTTACATATTAGTTTTCTCTAATCTGGGAATCTGGACAGCATATTAAAAAGCAGAGACATAACCTTGCCGACAAAGTTCTGTACAGTCAAAGCTCTATCATTTTCTCAGTAGTAACATATGGCTGTGAGAGTTGGGCCATAGGAAAGACTGAGCGCTGAAGACTTGATGCTTTCAAATTGTATTGAAAGTCCCTTGGACTGAAAGAGATTGGATCAGTTAATCCTAAAGGAAATCAACCCTGTCTGTTCTTTGAATCTGAAGCTCAAATACATTGGCCACCAAGTGAGAAGAGAGGATTCATTGGAGAAGACCCTAATGTTGGAAAGGATTGATGGCAAAAGGAGAAGGGGATGTCAGAGAATGAGATGGTTAGATAGTATCATCAATGCAGTGGGCATGAATTTTGGCAGACTTCAGAAACAGTGGACAGCAGGAAGATGTGCTGTAGTCCATGGGTGTGTCAGGCACAACTTAGTGACTGAACAACCTGGGAATTCTGATTTTTACCTTCAGTTTCAGGTCTTATGCTACTTTATCTGAATCTCAAAGGATTACTGCAATGGGCTATCCCTGAAGACCACCTGGAAACTTCAATTGAGCCAGAATTTTTTTTTTTTTTTTTGCTTTAATTTATATGCCGCCCTTCTCCGGAGACTCAGGGTGGCTTACAATGCATTAAGCAATGCGTTAAGAATGCAGCAGCATGCTTAGTAATGAGGACCACTAGATTTGTCAGTATGACGCCTTTGCTGCATTTGCTGGCACTGGCTTCTAGTTTTTTTCTGGGGGCTATTCAGGATGCTGATTATCATTTTTAAAACCCTATATAACACGGGGCCAAATCAGGTGCCCAGCTCCCTTCTTTTAGTAATGAGTTGCTGGAAGGCATCTCCTCCAGTTTCAATATCTTCCTCTGGAGCTTATGAGATCTTCCGTTTTCCAACACTTTGTCATCTCTCTGACCAAGGACATCAGAAAGGCAGGTGGAATTTCAATTTCTTTTTTTATTACAGTAGGCAAAATCTCCCTCTTTTCAGATGTTGCCATAGTTCCTCTCTCATACTAAGTTTGTGAGATTTCCCAGGAGATATATACCTTTTTCCTGACTAAATCACCATTCTAGAACTCTTCCTCTTATCTTGAACAGCTCTGTTATACAGCTGTTTATCTTATAGTCTCCTTTAGATGTACATCAACCCTATCTCCTCCTCCTCAAAGTGAAGAGCTGCTGATAATCCATCTGGCTTTCTAGATAGTTGTATGAAGAGAAGAAACACAGTAGAAAGCCAGGTATTTTTTCTAAAGTTATTTTTAGAAAGAGTAGTCTTTCTAATGAGGATGATCAGCAGAAGAGTTGTAGGACATTTTGATACAATTCAGTATCACCATTCAGAGATGGTGAGAAGATTCCATGGTGCAAATGTCCATTCTGGCTAGGGAATGCTCAAACAGCAAAGCACAGAACAGAAAGTTGGATCAATCAATCAGCATTCAGGATGCGCATATCTGCACAATATGCAGTTGGGGTTTGGGAGGTGTATAAGTCAGCCCGTCTGCAACCATCTGCAACCTACTCTTACCCATCACCCCCTTTGCAGCATAGTATGTGGGGACACCTACACACAGTTTTGGGCAACTCTAAGTTATGCTTAATTCAGCTGTAGAATATCAGACCAATTATCCTGCTGAAAGTTTATATAATAGCAAATATACTGCTTTAAGATCTTATTAGTCTTCTCTATTTCTCCATCTTACTGTGGATGAAGGGCAAATGAAAAATGGAGCTTGATATTTAATAGTTGAAATAAAAATTTCCAAAATTATGTATTAAATCTATTAGAAATTAGATAAGCAGTCCAATTATGGTATTAGAAAACTTACTGAATGAACTTATAAACTATTTTGAGGTAATGGGAAGACTACAACATGGAATGAAATTTAGCACATAGAAGGTCATTTATAAAGTCCAAGGAAGTAGGACGCAACATTTAGGGCCATCTCACCAGTGCCACTGAAACTGAGAAAGGCTGCATATTAGCCCCACTCTTACTCAATTTCTATATCATCTCCTTGTTGCACCTTGGAGCCAGAGTGTGAGCCTATAAATTCAGGTTGTTTGAAGGGATTAGGTGTCATAGTTGGGCAACAAGGTTCTTGATCTCTGACATTGTTACTGTCTGACATTATGCCTCCATGGGCAGGTTTTCTATAGTTCAACAATGGGGTCCACTTTCAACAGAGGTGTCCGTGTAGAGTCCCTGAAAATATGCAGATGTGACAGAACAACATGAATGGACTATTGCTTTGGGAGTTTAATACGATATTCCAGAATTAGGCTGAGTCTGGATTTGATTTTTAATTGAACAATAAAATAAGCTACAATTAAAAAAAACACAAAATATTAAATGCTGCTATTTAAAAATGAATTTTGCAAATATTATAACAAGGGATTTTTATCAGTTGAATTAAAATACTGTAAGAAATGCCAAATATGAATCTTAAATTAGAAATAGGAGTTATGTCTTTTAGAGCAAATTAGGTTATATAAATAACTTTATCTTTCAATACCTTGCCTTGGTGTCTAGAAATCCTGTGTTGGTATCTACAGGTTGTTGGGGTCTGGCTTGGGAACAAATAAGCCTGAGTGGCTTTGAGTTTTAGGATCTTCTGGGAACTTTCAATCTCTTGTTCTGGATGTAGTCGCATTTGTGCCAAACAGATAGTATATGCAATCTGGCAGTTCTCTTGGATTCCCACTTGAAAAGCAAGTGGGATCCCTGGCCAGAAGGACCTTAGCACAGCTTCATGTTGTTTGCCAGTTTCACCTGTTCCTGCTCATAGTCATTCATGCCTTAATCAACTTGTGATTCGATTACTGTGAAATGCTCTACTTGGAGCTACTCTAGACTTAGACATTTTACAACCTTGGGGCTATATCTGGCCCTTTGATTGTCCCTGTCTGGCCTGCCGCAGTGAGAGGCAACAAGGGGAGGTGGGTGATGGGTGGCAGTGGAAGGATGGCAGCAGTGGCAGCTTTCCACAACAGTCCCAGTTTCTCAAGTGGCCTTTTGGCAAAATGAATTGTCCTCCCCTTTCTTAAAGAATACTTCTGCTGGTGCAAAATGTGGCAGCACTACCAGCAGTTATGGTTGCCACTCATTTGGCATATGTGATACCTCCAATTTGCGAGTTTCATTCGCTAACCTTGTGTTTCATAGTGCAATACGGATTGCTATAGTTACCTTTAAAGTGCTTCATGGTTTGGGGCCTACTTACTTACAGCACCATCTCTCTCCAGTGTGATTTATCCGTCCTGTAAATCTGTTAGGAGAGGAATTCTTCAGGTCCCATTTATAAGAGCATTCTATCTGGCAGGAAGACTTTTCTACTTTGGCACCTGTTATTTAAAATATCATCCCCCTGATATTACCTTTGCTGGCCTTTTGTAAGTAAATAAAAATCTGGATTTGCTATTTATTCTGGGACTCTGAAAATATGGGCAAGCCCATTTAGCAATAGAAATAGCAATAGCACTTAGAGTTGTATACTGCCTCATAGTGCTCCACAGCCCTCTATAACTGGTTTACGGAGTCAGTATATTGCCCGCAACAAGCAGGGTCCTCATTTTACCAACCTCGGAAGGATGGAAGGCAGGTCAACCTTGAGCCAGTCAGAATCAAACTCTTGGCTGTGAGCACTGAGCCACCACAGCTCTTGGTTTCATGGTTAATTTGAAAGCTAGATGCTACAAATTTTCTCAGTAGCTATTTTATTCTGTTTGTGTTTATAAATTTTGGTTTTTTGTTTTTATTTTGTTTTAATTGTTAGCTGTCCAGAATTTTTTATATGAAATAAGCAGCCATATACATTTATTAAATAAGACAGAATTAGTTGAGTCATAAATTTAGCTGGATTATTTTATCATCCAATCTTTCCTGTTTCAATGCATTGTTTCAGGTATATGTTATGAATAAAATTATTATACTGGGAACATTTTATCTAGATGAAAATAGTTTTTAAATTAAGTTTTATTTATGAATTAAATTTATGCTGCATTTTTGGAGAGAGTTGTCATTCATGCAGCTGCTTTTGTATTATATATAGCAGCATGCTCACAGATATCTAATGATAGTGTTATAGGCATCTGGCTGCTATTGCCTGAAGTAGTATGACATTACTAGTACTTGAAAAATGAAAACTATATGAAAGTATATGTATTCTTCAAGTTAAGCATGACTCCTGGTGACTTCATGAACATATCCTTGTACTTATTCTGAGTAATCTTAGTATAGATCATATATATGATATTTGTATTGTTGTCTTCTGTATTTTTTTTAAATTCTCACTCTAGTTAAATTCATAATGTTATGAATTCTTGTGAACTGTAACTCCAAATACTAGGTATGCCTCTATGTAGCTTTTAAGTATCAGCCAAATAATGTATTTAACTTAATAATATGCAGTAAAATTAAACGTTTAGTAAAGTTGCAAAAATATAATTGCTTTAAAATTACCATAAAATATTTTTCGGTTTATTTATTATTTCTGTAGCTACCCACTCAACTAAGTGATTACAGACTGATACTCTAGTTATAACTGAAATGCCTTAATCTATATGTACAAAAATGTTAGCATTTTCAAATTGTAATTTAAAAATTAAAAAGATTAATTTGAGTTAAATGGAGGATTGAATGTCATTCCATCATCATTAGGCTATAGAAATATTTTTAGGAAGTACTTTGATTTCCTGTACTATCGCTCCTCAAAACTACAAAGCAGTTGCAACCATTTAAAGACTTCGTATGGGGGTTTCAAAACTTCTTGGTAGGTTCTTGGCCAAGTTGTGCCTAACCGCAAGGGAAGGCTCCAAGCAGCTGTTCCTGGTTTTGAAACAAACAGTTGCTTTGAGTAACAAATCATGTGTTGATTTATTCTTGAGTGAATATTTGTACAATCGTTAGCTTTACAGCTGAAATGAATATATCTAGCAACTTTTGTAACACTACTGGCAGTAATCAATAATTTAATATATTTATATGGCTGGTCATTCAATGTGACTGGATAGCACAGAACCACTAAATGAAAAATTATACATACCACTAGAGCAAACAAAAAAAATTAGGTGATAACCAGCACTAACATAATTTATATATAACCAATTTGGAACTCTAGTTTGGAACTTTACACATCCTAATTAAGTGTGAAATCAAGGCCAACAGTATATTGGGGGAAAGGAACATTCCAAAAGTCTCTAGACACTAGGACAAAATCTTGACAGTTTTAATTGGGTGGCCAGTTATTGATATACTTAGTGAATGTTAAATTGAAAAGTCTAGGAATCAAAGATGCATGAAATTCCAAAGAAAGATATGAACCTATCGAGACTGTGGCTAAAAACATGGGGGCAGGGGAAGGACTGCTTAGCATATTTCATTCTAAAAATTTGTTGCCATAGCTATTGTATCAATTATGAATTGCCCCAAGTTGTTGAAAAATGGTGGACAGAGAATGGAATATAGAAGTTTGAATTTAAAATAATTATATCAGTTCTTACATATAATTACATATCTGAAATATCTTACATATGCATACCGTGTTTCCCCGAAAATAAGCCCTCTCCTGAAAATAAGCCCTACCCAAAAATATTTAACCGCATGTGTAGCCGGTCCCCGCCATTTTCTCTGGTTAGGGTTAGGGAGACAGAGCTGGAAATCAGGTAAGACGGCAAGAGGATCCCTGTCTTATTCCACATGCCCAAAATAATAAGACCTCCCCAAAAATAAGGCCAAATGCTTATTTTGGGGTTCAAAAAAATATAAAACGGGGTCTTATTTTCAGGGAAACACAGTATTTCCTTGGTGGACTTTCAGAAGCTTGATATTGTTTCCTATCAACATGAAAGTGCACCACATAACTATCCACATATATACTGACTTCTCAAATTAAACTACTTTCTTAGGTAGTCAGTGATGCATTGCTTTGTCTATCAGAATACAGAATACAGTACAATTTTAAAATTGTACTCTCTCAACTGGAGTTGACAAAAACCATGAAAGCATATCTGTGCTGTTCATTTATACAATATTTAAAAATGGAACAAGTTCAGAAAATGGAGTAATGCTTTGTCAATTATTCTGTAGTGTACTGGAATGCAATTTTGAGATGTGAAATCTAGAACTCTGTAATACAACATGACTAATAGAAAACAAACTTATTCATGTCCTGAATATAGAATTCCGTGATAAAATGTATTTGAAATTAATGAAGGCCATGTCATCTTCTAGGATCAATTCTAGTTCTTTGTTAAAATATTGGTTAAAAACCCCATACATTACATTATTTAAACTATTATGAGATATGTGGTCTTCACATTATAGTTTGGTGAATTTGTAGATTTTTTTTACTTTCAAATTAGAATTAAATTTATCTGTTCTTTTAATGAGGCAGGACTTCCCAAACTCTCATCTCATTTATGAAACACCTGATTCTTAATTTCCCTTTTAAGTAACATGATCATTCTAGAGTAGGGGTGTCAAACTCACATCATCACAGTATCGGTAAGTGATATATCAGGACTTTTTTTCCCCTTCGCTAAACCGGGCATGGGCATGGCCAGCATGTGACTTATACAGCCTGTGGGCCAGGAGTTTGACAGCCCTGTTCTAGAGGTTGACATACTTTTGCCATGCAAAATTTAGCTTTGGATCATTTTACCCAATAAAGAAATGAACAAGTATAATGTTTGTTTAATTGGGTTCTTTTCATCTGGTTTTTGGACTTGTGTAGACCCCAATAGCCCACATTTTAGGTAATACTTTTGCAGAAATATTAAAAATTCAAGAAGGTTCACAAATCTGTAAACATCATTGTATGTGAAATGAAATCAGTGAATATTTGAAATGTTACTTACAATACTAATCATGTATTGCATGGTCTCTAATCTATGAGCAATTGCAATTGCCAGCCATTTGAAAAGTGATTATTTCATTATACAGTAGGCCTTTATATGACAAATCTGATGTGTTGAAGACTTGTTTTCATTAACAAATAAATAATGAAAAAGCAATATACTAGGGAGTTGAATGATTTTTTAAAACATATTTACAGTATTTTCTTTTATCAACAAGAATAAAATACAAAACAGAAAAATGAACATCCAATACTAACAATGAGAAAAAAATATTATGTACAAAAAAAGAAAAAGAAAAAAACCCCCAGATGTATAATAGATCTAACATTAAAACATAAAAAATCCATCCCAGCTGGATGCTGGAAAGTAAATTAAAAAAAACAAAACTGATAGATTCTTCCCACCCACCCCCCCATTATATAACAGGTCTACAAATAGTTGTAAGCTTTCCCATCTTTATTTAACAAAAATATTATATTGAATAAACAAATATTCCACATTGAAAATCTATCCAATAATCAAATTGACCTAATCTAATCATAATATATATGTAAAAAAAGAAAAAAACAGGTTAGCCCAAACATTATGCTAATCTTTAAATCCATCTGTTAAACTTCTGTTGTTGTATTTAATACGTAGAAAGTCCACAAAAGGCTTCCAAACTCTGATAAAGTTACCTAGTCCATTGTCTCTAATCACTTAAGGCACTTAATTTTGCCATCTCTGCTAATTCAGTCAATTTTAAAATCCACTCTTCAAGAGGTGGCATCTCTTTTCCTTTCCAATGCTTAGCAAGTACAATCCTTGCAGCAGTCACCATGTAAAGAGCACCACAAATTGTTTTTCAGTTGGTTTATCCATAATCCCTAAAAGAAAAGCTCCAGGTTTCATTAATATTTTAATTTAAATGTTTGCTGCATTATCTTTATTATGTTTATCAAGTATGATTTAACTTATTTACAAAACCATCACATATGATAAAATGTACCTGGATTTTGTTTGAGCTGGCTTTATTGATTAGCCTGTAGGCCATATCAAAGTACAAGGTGCAAACACATATCACCAATAAAATCTTATACAAACAATTTAAAATAAAAGTAGGGTAAAATACAATAGTTATAGGAATAAAATATAATAATACAATATAATTTATTACATAAATATATAAAATAGAATAAAATGACATAAAATTATATTTCGGTATCACCCTTACAATCTACCCCAATCAGTCCCACATATGCAGATCTCAACTGAACCATTTTGTTTAAGTACTTTGTTGTTTTAAATATTATTTTCAGGTTCTGGCCGTACATAAAGTAAGTTGTTTTGATATGGGGTTCCCAATGGGTTATTTGTTTGGTATATGGACCAAGGTACCTGTTTCTCATCCCCTTATACAAGCAACAGTCAAATAGGATGTGAGCCAGGTCTTCTACCTCTGCCGCTCTGCAAATTCAGAGACGCTCATTGTAGGATATAGAATGGAATCTCCCATATCTGACCATTGTGTCAAACTATTCGAATCTCACTCACGTAAATATCTCCCTAAGATGTTTTGGCAGTTGTAACTGCAAATAGCTGTCTACTTGTAAAGTATGTTTATATTTGCTTAGCCATTGCAAGTTACCCACCTTACTAAGGATAGCTATAACATTTTGTGCTTCTATATCCTTAATTCTTTGGGCAGCTCTTTTTCTGAATTGTTCTCCTGTTACACAGGAGACAGGAAGGCCACAGCTCCTTACAAAATTGGTTAGTTTGGTGATCCAGGAGATTTGTGATTGTAATTTTATTTGCACTAGTAGACATAACTTGTGGAGTCTATCAGATATTCTTGGATCTACACCCAAAATACGCCTCAAATGCTGGGACTGTGTTTGTTCTGGGACTGTGATTGAATATAGCCATATATTCAAGGGTTAACTTTTACTTTGTTATACCACAAGTTAGGGTTAACTTTTACTTTGTTATACCACAAATTAGCATGCCACCCAAATCTCAAATCAGAGCCTTCAAAGTCTAACAACCTTAAGTTTTTCAAAGTTAGCTAATCTTTTAACTGTACCAAACAAGCATCATAATCTAATCCTAGATCTGGCAAATCAAAAAAAAAAAATTGTATCCTGTAGAAGCTTATATTTAAATTCTTGGTTTTTTTATTTTGTCAAATAAATTTAGATATCTTTCTACCACTTTTAAAGAAGAATCTTTAATTGATATCAGTATAGACCAGAATAAAGATAACTATTTTTATTTAATTATTTTTTTATTTAGCTGGTACAGTTCTACAAAAGAATTATTGAGTCTGTCATTTGTACTTCTATAACTGTTGGGTTTGTACAGCAACTAAAAAAGACAAGTACAGACTTCCAAGGATAGCTAGCACTGCAGAAAAAACAATTGCAACCAACTTGCCTTCCATTGAGCACCTGTATACTGCATGAGCCAGAAAGAGGGCTGAGAAAATATCTATAAATGCCTCACATCCTGGACATACCGGTAAACTGTTTCAACTTCTTCCCTCAGGATGCTGCTATAGGGCATTGCATGCCAAAACAACTAGACCGAAGACAGTTCCCCCCCCCCCATGCCATCACTCTGCTAAACACCTAATTCCCACAGTACTGACTTATGCCTAAGAATATTTAATCATGTAGTAGGGCTATATTATTATTATCCTTCTCATCTTTCCTATCACCTGCTTCTATTAGTATCTTATGACTATCATTTTGTTGATTTATGATTTTATTTTATGATTTATCACTTTGTTGCTTGTATGTACACTGAGAGCTTATGCACCAGAGACAAATTCCTTGTGTGTCCAATCACACTTAGCCAATAAAGAATATTCTATATTTTATTCTAGGTAGCATGTTCATCTTAATTACTGAAATTCTTCCCATCAATGACAACTTTAGTTTTTCCCTTCTCTTTAAATCCAACTTTATCTCCTTTTTAGCGTAATTATGTTTATATAACTTAGAATTTTCATCAATCACCCCCAAATACTGTCCTTTTTTCACAACTTTAAAACCAGTTTCCAATTTCTTCTGGTCTTCCACATTCATATTCTTGGTCAATAGGAACTGGATGTTTTGATCAGTTGTTAACAGTAATTTTTTTCTAAAAACTCTTTAAGAGCTAGACAAGTAAGCTGCATTTGCAGAAATGTATCAAATTTCTCACAATCTTTCAACACTTAAAGGAGTAGAAGACAAAATCCCCTGTTATTTTCTTAGTGTTAAATGCCACTTGCATACTAATTTTAATGATGTTTTGGAACTGTCAAGAACTTCTTTTTATTGGCTGCTGATTCTGGAGACTTTTCAGTGAAAGTCAGATATTATGAGAGAGAGAAAAAGAAAGATTTTAAACTTGAACATTAGTTAAACTAAGCAGCTCTAGTTTGCATGGTATGTAACTTAAATATGAAACCTACAAGTCTTTGTATTTCCAAATCATATTATTTATATAATTTGCAGACAATATAAATTCTGCTCCAAATATGAGAAAAGTGAGAAATGGAAGATGGTAAAATGTGTTCTAAAATTTGAAAGAGTAATGGTAAATTGATGGGTAGGTAGTATTACCTTTGTCAGATGACAATATGAGGATGAACATAATAGTTTCTGTCTATGACAGGCAATCTAATAACATATGGTATTTATGCTTTGCGCTGATTATGTGCTTTAAATTGAACATATGATAGACACTGAGCATGGGTTTTGCTAGTTCTCTTTCCTTTAACTTCTTTGTAAAAAATATTAGAAAATCTAGAATGTTTGCATGTTGATAATTATATACAATTATATATAATTACATATATAAGAGTTTATCTGCATTTGAGTTTGTTTGACTGCATAATAGGTAATTGATTGAAATAAAAAATACTTAGAATTCTTATTTTATCATGGCTATACACTCTAGATATAATATTTTAATGTGCTTCATTTTCCAATATTAGTTTTCCCCTGTAGCTATTGTTAAGCTTTTTGTGTTAGTATTCTAAAAGATTTTAAAAAGAAACATTTCAACAATAACCATGAGAAATCCTGAAGTTTCATTATCATAAATATAATGAGATTTCAATAGAGAATATTTGCAGTTCGGGGTTGAACTGAGATTTGTTTTATTTATTATGAAGTCTGATGTGTGATGACATGTAATTCAAAAATTTGGGAGTTAAGTAATCTGTACAGATAATTCTGTGTTATTTAAATAAAAAGCATTTTCTCTAGCATATAATTATGCCCCATGCTATCCATTAAGTTCAATCTGTTGTATTAGCTGTGTCCAGTCAAAAACTAGCTAAGGGAAATATATGATATGTCCATATAAAACTATATTGGTCATATAACATTGTTCCAAATTCATCAGTAGGATGGTCAGCAAATTGAGTTTTATTTGGAGCATAATAAACCAGTATTTTGATAGAGTAGGAAAACTGGATTTTTTCATAATTAGAATAACAATATTCTTGCATTACAATAGTTTTTTTTAAATAAAATTGATTATTAGTGGGTGTTTAAGAGGGGATCCTGTTTCTTTTTATGGTTGGTATCTTGTAGGAATACAGTGTTGGGTTAAATCTAATAGCTTTTTGTAGCAGTTTCCAAACTGTTAAACCCCAAGGATACTTTTTTAACTGGCACAACTATAAAAGGAAAAATTTAAAGGTATAAAATATAGAAGTCATATCTATAGAAGTCAGACATATATTTCACACTCATATCGATAATCACCTGTTTCTCACAGCAGCTAACAGTGAAACATAACTCTAAATATAGTTAAAATACAAGTTTCTAATAAAGGCTAGCTCCCTCACTCTCTACAGAGTAGTAGTACTCTTTATTTATTTATCAAATTTATTTATTGCCCATCTCAGTTCAGGCAACTTACTATTAATAAAATAGTGACCTGGCAAACAGTGGGAAAGTAAAGTAATAAAACCCAAAAATGAAGACGTGAATAAAACATAATGACTAGAATTAGGAACAAAGATAAGACTAGATTGAATGATTTTATACTGGAGAGATAGTCATTAAATTCACTCATTTCTTGAGGAAAAGATTAGCTAAATATCTAGTTAATGTTAGTTACAGCTTATTTTTCATAAATGATTAAAATATCAAATATTATGGTCAGATAAAAGCAAAGCAGGGAAAAAAACTAAAGAAATTGATAGCATTACAGAGTAGAGAGAAGTAAATCAGATAGCAGACATTGCCAGTATTGAACCTAAAACCAACTTACATCAATCATAATCAAAATTTGGCAACCTTTGTGGAGATTTCTATAGACCTACTAACAAAAATAGAGCATTATCGTCATCCTACAACTGAAGTGGGAAGTTAGCAGAGGCCTTAATAATTTACAGCACTATGATGTATAAGAAGGACAGTATAATAGAATATGCAAAAATGTCTTGATTGCTGCTTCTAGGAAAATGCACAAATAATCTTATGGCAGTGTATTGTTTAACCTTTATTTCAAGACCATTGGCAGCAAAGCATCGAGTCTATACAGGGCAATGAATAATAGGTAAGGAGAAAGGTTCATTCCGTTTATATGAATCTTTGCTTTTAACCAATAACTAAGGAAGTCATATAGGGGTGTTTTCAGGAAGCTGAGTTTTCATCAAGCATATGCTTTGGGATATCATGATGTATGCGCTGGTGCTCCTAGTGTGCAACTTCATGGTCCAAGTGGACAAAGGGTTAAGGTTGCAACACATACTTCATCATTTGTCTTTCCCTCCCTCTTCCTAAATATGCTAATGATCTCATACCAGTATCTTTGGAGACAAAATTGAGTTCCAGTTGAAGATAACTATAATGAGCAACATATTGTAGAGTCTGATGATGATGGCCTTGAGAGGGGATTTTTCAGAAGCTTTCACAGAAACAACAAGGTTAGAAGCATTCCTTAAGCCTCAGAAATGGGATAATATTAGAAAGATGCTTAAACTTGTTCCACCATACTCATGGGGTATGTAAGAAGGCAGAAGATAAAATACAAGCAGACTTGCAAGATTTTATTACTATAGTGCAGGGTGGGCAACTGTGGCCCTTTTACAACCTGTGGACTTCAACTCCCAGAATTCCTGAGACAACCAAGCTGGCTCAGGAATTCTGGGAGTTGAAGTCCACATGTCATAAAGGGGCCATATTTGCCCACCCCTGCTATAGTGTGTCACATTTCAATAAAGAATTCTAGTCTTTCTGTGGAATTGGTTTCCTGGTCTACCTTGTTGGGTTACCGTTAACACATATAGTATAATACACAAAATATTACATTTGTGTTGCTTTCAATACTTTTTTGTCTTTAAAAGTTCAAAGATTTATTTTATAATAAAACAGAAGACTCAATACCTTGACCCTAAATAATTTAAGTGCCACAGGGATGAAATAGTTGCTATTGTAGCTAACAAATCAAATTATGACATTGGAAAAACTCTGTCCTTCAGCTGTGGTTGAATCTCCCCCCTCCCTCACAAGTAAAAAAAAAAAAACCACAACTATTATGAATCACAAAACCTTTGTGTGTGTATGCGTGTGTGTTTTCCCATCAAGCCAGTACACTGATATTTCTGCTGGAACAAAAGAAATGTGTCCAGATTATAAATTTAGCAGTATTGTTTATTTAGAGAGTATTGTTTTACCCAGCTCTAACTGTTCTTTAGTACTGGTTAATTATATGAAACTTCAAGATCTTTGAAACATAAAGACCAGCTTGCATGAAATTCATGCCTTCTTCAATTAATCAGTGCAATTCCAAAGTTTTTTGTTTATATTAGGTATGCTCTCGGGATATAAGCATTGAAAAAGCTCTAGTTATATGACTTTGTATTCCCTCATTGTATTCCTTGTTTTTTTTTTTTTTGGGTTATTTTAAAGGTAATGTATTACTTTAATAAGATATCTCAGTTGTGAATTCTGTATTTTTGAGCAAAGTACTCCTTTTGTATGTTGAGTATTCTTATTGATGACCTTCAGAATCAGGCATCAGTCTTTAACCTGAGTAATTTTAAAAAATGAACACATTCTCATGTTGGAATCTCATAGATTCTAATATTTGATCTGCTGTTGTGATTTTCCAGATTTTCAAGCTTTGATTGTAGATCTATAATAGTTTCTATGGTATATTCAAAAGCTTTTTTTTCCTGTCTCACAGGAGAAATAGAGTCATCCAGTGCAGAGGCCGCCATATCTTCTGTCATTTTTGTGATGACTTTATACAGTTTCCTGCCTCCTTGAAGTTCTTTTTAAAGCTGTTAGAAAGAAGCTTTGAGTAATTGTCAAGTGAGTTATCAACCTTAGCTGTTCCGCTTTTTAAGGCTTTAGGGACGGAGGGAATGATATTTGCAAAAGAAGCTAGTAAAAGCTAGTAGAAGGTGAAGGTCTATCTTTTGATTAAAAACAATAAAAATCTTAAGTTTTATCTTTAGGATGATCCAGTGTGTTCTATTCTATATTGTAAAAATATGTAAAGTGAAAAATGAAAAAAATATGCTGTGCTTTAACAGAAAAAGTGTGGCTAGAAGGAGAGTTTAAGGCTTATGTCCTTATTTTGGTTGAATGTTAGTCAAGTAATTATTCCTCTTCCATATGATTTAGATTGCTCCTCTATCACCTGTCTAACCCTAAATTATCCATGGTTGTTTCCCAAAACTATATGTCCTGTTTATATTTACATATCATGCTCAGCCATAAAATGCATTGTTTACTTTTACCTAGCATAGGTTAATTTACTCACTATGGCTGAATTTATATTAAATTATGGTCTCTTTTAACTCTGGTTTGTTGAATATGCTATAATATAGTACTTTATTCAGAAAATAAAATAAGATTTGATTAACTAAATTGTAGCATTATGTGCAGGAGCCGTGTATCTGTGCTGTGCACCTGTTCCCACTCCAGCACTGCCATAGAGAGAAAATCTAAAGAGGTTATACATGAGCATAAAACAATATATAAAGCATGATTAGGGTCAACCATAAAACTAATTGAAAAATAATTCTTTGAGCTGTTTTGAGTTCAAAGCTTTGAAGCTCTTTTGAAACTGTGCCAAAAGAGGATGGAAAGGTAACTAACCTAAAACTTAATCACATACTGCAAAATCTTATTGTAGCATCACATTCAGATAAGTATTACTAATTCAGATTGGTTAGTGGAAACATACAAAATAAATAAGGTAACATCTTTTTCAGTTTCATATCATCACATATAGTAAGAAAGAACATGTAGAAAATGAGTATTTATTAAGGTTTGCTATTCATTATTCTTAAAATGATATGTTCAAATGAATTGTGAATATTCTATATAGAAATTTTGACTGGGAACTTTTTGTAATAAACAGGATGGGTTCTTTAATAAGTATGTAGCTTGGGGTGTGCACGTTTGCGCGCACGCTCCTAAATTGCTTGCCATTTGAAGAAATAGTGGCTTCTATGATTTGTGTCCTTTCTCTAACAAGATGCCTTGTCGTTGTTGGTGATCTCATATTTAGTTAATTCAAATGTACTTGGTAATGAGGCTGCAGCTGATACACAATGCAGCATTCTGATTCCTGGATGTGGTATCTGTACATGGATATTGCATAGGCTTTTTTTTAATTATAGAGCTACCGGTATATTGCATCTGAGGTAAATGCCCCTAAGTATCTTGGGAGTAGGGTATGAAACCGAATTCTTTTTACAATATAAATCTGCACAATTAATAATATCATTAGAAGCGTTTCAGAATGGTATGTACAATCAGTCCATCTTCCTTTGATCTGACAGAGAACAGCAATACAGATGTTCCATTATGTCATGCCCTCATTTACAAGTTTTTACATGACTTCTGCATGCGCCTCGGGGGGAGGAGGAATTTCTGTTTTTTTCATATTGTATATTCTAAGCATTGTTTTCAATTACACTGACCACAAGGAGGCACTTTGTGATTGGCTTTCTGTTTACTGAAACTCTTAAGGCATAGCTACATGCATCTGAAAAGTCTCAATAAGGATGAAACCAGTGATGCAGTGCCTCCTGGTGATGAAAGTTAGTAACATCAAAGAAGCCCAGCTGATTTGCTGATTGGCTCTTCTCCTTGGATCTAGGACAACTCACCATGGCCAGCTCACCTCTGCCATCTTGCCAGGGTAGGCTGCCTGGGGTTCGCAGGGATTTGGGAGAACCTCTAGCTAAGATTCTGTGCAGTTCGGAGAACCCCCAAATCCCACTCCTGGATGCCCCTGCCCACTCCACCCCTCCCCTCCCAGGAGTCCCCACACGCCCTGTTTTGGATGCAGGTAACTGCAGGGCGCATGCGGAGGCTCGGGGAGGGTGAAAAACGGCCTACCAGAAGTTCAGGAAGGCAGGAAACGGGCCTGTTTCTGGCCTCCAGAGGGCCTCCGGAGCCTGAGGAGGCCGTTTTCGCCCACCCGGAGGCTTGAGGAAAGCCTCTGGAGCCCAGGGAAGGCAAAAATGCCCCCCCTCATGGTGCAGGAGGCCAACTAGGCCACGCCCACCATGGCCACGCCCACCACCAACCGAGCAGAGAACCCCTTGCTGAAAATTTTGAAGCCTACCCCTGCATGCCGCTGCCACAAAGTCACTGGAGAACAACTCCACATGGCCAAAATTAAAGCCTATGGTATTCCATATAGCAGGGTCTAAGTCTAGATCGCTTCTTCTCACTAGTGCCAACTGAAACTGACTTTGGAGGAAGAAGAAGAGCTACTGGAAAATTGTGCTTCCCACTCCAACCCCCTAAGCCAGTCCAAAAGGATACCATGAGCAATGGTACTAAAAGACACTAAGTGAACCAGAACAGCAAAGAGACACCCCAAAACTCTCCAAAAGGTATCATCAAAAGCCTCAAATGCTGATTTGGTACTATAATCCAGCTTGATCCATCCTCTCAATAACTTTCCCTAAAAATGGAAGGTTGGAGACTGGATGGAAATTATCCAATCCTGTGGTATCTTTCACGGCCCCTTTCAAAGCATACAAAACCATCCCATACCACAAAAAAGCACTACAACTTGGATCCAACCATTTATCAGCTAGTGGAAGGCTTTGAAGAAAAGATGTAGATCTAAAACACAGAAAATAGAGCCTCAGATCCCTGTCCATTTCCTCAGGATCAATCAGTTAAGTTTGTATCTAAATAAGTAAGCAAGAATGTGCCTCAGTAAGTATATAGGACCTGTCCAGCCAGAATTGGTCCTCAGAGAATCTGAACAATATTCAACAGCTGCTTAAAATAGAGATCCTGCAAGAGTTCCCCAGGCTTTCCTTATTAAGACACGTCCTAGTAATTAAGAGCAGGGCTACTGGCTAGTATTTATATTTGTAAATGAGATAGGAACAGAAAAATAAGTTTGTTTGCCTGCATTTATCACTATATAAAGCAAATCTTTACAAAAGGTCTTTCTGGTTCTTAGTAAGAGTCTATCTTCTTCCAGAAATTCTCTACATCTATTTCATCTCATACAATTGCTTAGAAAACTAGGGGGCTTCTGGAATTCATGAACACAGGTTGTCCTCATATGCATGATTGAATCCAAGCTACTCCAGTCTGCAATTAAGGTGTTAGTCCTCCACAGGACAAGTCAGCAAGAGAAGTTGGACATTTCCTGGAAGAACTGCAGCAGTATGTCTCACATAATTTGTCTCTCAAATGATGTCAGATAATAAAGTCCATCTGTTTATCAAGACATCTTGATGAGGCGCCTGGCATTCTTTCGCTAAATATGTTTTACTATTATTTGCACTAATTTGTGATATGCCAGCTGACTCATGCCAGCAGTAATTTGTCTGAATAACTCAGATACAGGTAACCCTAGATTTATGACCATTCGTTTAATGACCCTTTAAAGTTACAATGGTGCTAAAAATGTGGTTTACAACCTGTCTTTGCAGTTAAGAATTGCAGCATCTCTGCAGTCTGATTAAAGTTGATGCTTGGCAACCTGCGTAAATTAACAATGGTTGCAGTATCCTGGTCACCATTTATATCCTTTCCAGGGGGCTTCCAACAAGCAAAGTAAATGGGAAAGCTGGATTCACTTAATGAACACATGATTCACTTGACAACCATGGTGATTTCCTCATTGGCCATGGAAATAAAGGTAGTAAAATTGGACACAACTCACTTAACTGTCCCATCACTTAGCAATGGAAGTTCCAGTCTGAATTGTGATTACAAGGGCTATCTGTACTGGTTCCTCAAAACAAATTTTACCATTTTTATAAATGGTCATTCCCTTGCAGCATCCTTCTTTCCCTTTTGATTGTTCTCCATGGATGAAGAATAGATAAACTCACCAAGAATTTGAATTTCTTCTAGATTTTCTAAGAACATGTGGGACAATTTTATTTTTTTCTTTCAATATAATAATTATATCCATCACGGATCCGCTGTTAAACTCCCTGCAATTTGCACACCGAGCAAATAGATTGACAGATGATGCTGTTAATATGGCTCTGCACTACATCCTACAACATCTTGAATCTCTAAAGACCTACGCAAGGGTCCTCTTTGTAGACTTTAGTTCAGCAGTCAATACCATCATACCAGACATTCTTCTAACTAAATCAGCTAGCGGTACCTGAACACACTTGTAAGTGGATCACAAGCTTCCTAACAGACAGGAAGCAGCAGGTGAAGCTAGGCAAAATCACATCAGATACCTGTACAATTAGCACAGGAGCCCCCCCAGAGCTTTGTGCTGTCTCCACTTCTCTCTATATACCAATGACTGCATCTCAAATGATCCATCTGTTGAAGTACTGAAATTTGAAGATGATACAACTGTGATTGGTCTCATTTGAGACAATGATGAATCCGCATGCAGACAGGAGGTTGAACAAGTAGCCTAGTGGTGCGACCGGAACAATCTGGAACTGAACACACTCAAAACCATAGAAATGGTGGTATACTTTAGTGAACCCCTCCCATACTACCACCTCTTACAATACTAGACAACAAAATTGGGGGGGTGAAAAAAGGGGTGAAAATGTAATTGTAAAACTTTTGCAATACTAGACAACAAAAGATAAAAAGGAATGGGGCATAAAGCAAGAATCATCAGAATTAGATAAAATTTTATTTCGCAGGGAAGGCAAGACCATAAGTAAACTATATCGATATTTATTAGAACAAGATATGATTGAGGAACAGGTGAAAGAAACGATGATAATTTGGTGTAAATATTTTGGGCACAATATCGATTTGGACAATTGGCAGAGTTTATGGGAAAAAAATTTAAAAATCACACTAGCAACTTCCTACAAGGAAAACATCTATAAGATGTTCTATAGGTGGCACCTCCTCCCCCACAAGATTAGCACAAATGAATAAGGGGAAATCCTTGATATGCTGGAAGTGTGGAGAAACCGTTGGGAATTACTACCACGTGTAGTGGGAATGCCCAAAGGTGCAAAAATGTTGGAATTTACTAAAGAACTGGCTAGAAAAATTTTTGTCAACAAATATAGAAGTCAAACCGGAATTTTTCTTACTGGGATTTATAGAAAGAAAATATAAGAAAGATACAAATTATTTATTACTGCATATACTCACAGTGGCACGAATAGCCTATGCTCAAAAATGGAAAGAGAAAGATATTCCAACTGAAGAGGAAATATTACTGAAAATCTTTAACTGCGCAGAAATGGATAGACTCACTTTGGAACTTAAGGATAAAAGCGAAACTAAGTACTACAAAATCTGGAAACAATTTTATGATTGGATAAATAACAAGAGGATAGCCAAGACAAATATATAGTGTTAGAACAAAAATATAGATGTTATTATAGATAAATGTATGTTTAAGAACTGTATGTTTATATGTGTACTAATATTATTGTAAAGTGACGGAAGATGTTTGGAACCAGTGATGTCATATCTATGTCCAATGTTTTTTTTAATTTTGTATTAATTAAAACTTTTTAAAAAACACTAGACAACACAGTATCAACAGTAGAGAATTTCTAGGATCTGTCATATCTCAAGACCTAAAATAGACACCTAACATCAAAAGTGTAATCAAAAAAGCACAAAGAATGTTCTTTCTGCGCCAACTCAAGAAGCTCAAACTGCCCAAGAAGCTGCTGATACAGTTCTTCAGAAGAATTATTGAGTCTGTCATCTGCACCTCTATAACTGTCTGGTTTGGTTCTGCAACCCAACAAGGCAGACACAGACTTCAGAGGATAATTAGAACTGCAGAATAAAAAGTTACTACCAACCTGCCTTCCATTGAGGACCTGTATACTGCATGAGTCAAAAAGAGGGCTGGGAAAATATTTACAGACCCCTCGCATCCTGGGCATAAATTGTTTCAACTCCTACCCTCAAAACGACGCTATAGAGCACTGCACACCAAGACACAAGAACAGTTTTTTCCTGAATACCATCACTCTGCTAAACAAATAATTTCCTCAAACTCTCAAACTATTAACTAAGGTTGCATTACTATTACTATTGGTCTTCTCATCATTCCTATTACTCATCTCCTCTGATGACTGTAACTTGTTGCTGTATCCTTAAATTTTATATTGTTTCCTAGTATGATTTGATTGCTTATTTGTACCCTACGACTATCATTAAGTGTTATACCTTATGATTCTTGACAAATGTATCTTGTCTTTTTATGTACACTGAGAGCATATGCACCAAAGACAAATTCCTTGTGTGTCCAATCACATTTGGGCAGGAAAGAATTCTATCATCTACCTGCCTGCCTGCCTGCCTGCCTGCAGAAAGAGATTGTCATTGGCCTCAGTAAGTTTTAGAAATTGTTTTGTCACATTTCTGATTCTTACTAAAAGCACATTTCGTACTAATAGTCCAATCATTCTACATTTATTTGATTCTGTACAGTACTGATGAATCAAACTACCACAACTATAGTAGAGTAGTTATTCTTAAAAGAATGGAATTACGTACACTATGCCTTTGTTCTTTTTGTTTCTTATCTGTGATGTTTTGGACCCCCTTTTCCTCCCAGGTACTAAAAAACCATTTCTAAGTTTTATTGGTGCAGAATATCTTTTACATTTTTGGCTTTGCTTATTATTCTCATCTACTGAATTAGCTTCTTCTGTCAAATCCTCTTATAATGCCTTCAGGTTTGTTTGTTTGGTTTGTTTTCTGATCTGGGTAATTTCCATTTCCTTTATTCAGTCCTTTGACCTTACTTAAGGACTGTTAAAACTTGCATTTCTCCAGTTGTGTGTCATAATGATTTTCAGCAGAAACATAAACAAGCTGCAAATAATAATCTTATATATTTAGCTTCATTTTTTTAAAGAAACCTTTCTTTTTGTAGGCATGTTCTCATCTCTCATGTTAACTAAATTTCCATTTATTTTCTCAGCAACTTTGGTTTTTAGAATCTGGCTGCCTTTTGTTGGTTAGTTGGTTGGTTTGTTTATCAAATTTATATAGCTAACCATATCACAAATATGACTCTGGGTGTCGTAGTATAAAAATAACACATCTTAAATAGCCTTTAAAAATAATAAAAGATATATTCATGGCTTCTGCTTCTTCAGTAGGAAATTTTCGATCATGACCTTTTTACATCTGAATACTGAATTGCTATTTTTCATATTTCATATTTATATTTGCAAATATTTCATATTACTTTGGACATAGTGTTGGTTAGTACGTTACTACTTTTCTCAATGTTAATATGTAGATAAAGTATAAAAAATTAAAAGTTCTGATTTTTTTATTTATCGATAAAATAGTTTTACTAGAATTAATACAATATTTTGCTACATAGGTTTTCCAGGATTCTTCCTTTTCTGCATATCCTGCTCTGTAAAACCTACTGTATAAATAATTTATAATAAATAAACAATCTTATGCTTGCCTTATCTGTTCTTCTTCCTTGAATTTAAGGCTTTGAAGTTCAGTAAATAATTTATGACACTTATTAGAGTAGATGAATCTAGCAGTATCCTTGATCCTAGATGTTTTCTGTCATTGTTTCTGAGGAATACTTCAACATAATCTCTCTGATAAACAGGGTGTTGGAGAAAATGGCATAATATATTATAGAACATGATTTATATAATGCATTTTTTCTTACTGTGATGAATAACAAACTAATTTGACTTTGTATCTTCATATTTTAAAATACATGAAATAGAGAATTTCAGGCCATTAAAAAAAGATTGGTGTGCCATTTTAAAACAATGTTTAAATAAATTTTGAAACTATCACAGACTGATATATAATTTTGACTATATGAAGCTTCAAATAAAATTCTTGAAGGCATCTTACTGAATACAGGTCTTGTACATATTCAAACAAATTGTCTGCTAATTGTTAAACTCTCAAAATAGCTGTGATAATTAAGTTAAAATATGGTTTGATGTGAAAATTGAGTGAAAAATAATAATAAAAATATAGTATTTAATCTGGTTTGGTTTGGTTTGGTCTTGGTTTGATTCATTTGAAATAAATGGAATAGCATTTTTATCCCTATTACATTTACATAGAAGCAACTTGTCCATTAGTGAGTTAGGTTTAAATATACTGTTTTAAAGTAATAACTATATGGATACCTCAATTTTTCTACTCAAGGAAGGTCTCAATAAAAATATTTATTCTACAATTGACAGGATGCTATGGAAATCAGTTTTGTGTCAAATATGAAAACATAATTCTTAACATGAATTGTTAAGTAGAATTCAGGGTTCTGTAACTTTAATTATTATTTTATTTTATTGTCATGAATGCATCCTAGAAATGATCATGGGCCTTTACATAGAAATGTATCTTCTGAATTTCAGCCCAAGAATAAGATAGAGAGTAAGGCTCTTCTTATCTCCTTCTTTCTTTTGATCCCGGAGTTCTAAAGTTTCTATTTAATCCACAAATATCAATAAATCATTACATAAGCATTGTACTTATATGTCAATGTCTGTAATCACACTCTGATCTTGAGATTTAAAAAGGAAAAAAGAGGAGTTTCTTTATGAAAATGTACTGTAGAATTTGGAAAATTTGAGATATCTTGCTGGTATTTAGTGTATTCCAGACAACTGTCATCTTGCTTTCATGACTGGGAACTTTTTGTAATAAACAGGATGGGTTCGTTAATAAGCCCTCTGTGCGCACACTCCTAAATTGCTTGCCATTGAAGAAAGAGTGGCTTCTATGATTTGTGTCCTTTCTTTAACAAGATGCCTTGTCGTTGTTTATCTGGTGATCTCATATTTAGTTAATTGTAATGTACTTGGTAATGAGGCTGCAGCTTATACACAATGCAGCATTCTGATTCCTGGATATGTTATCTGTACTTGGATATTGCATAGGCTTTCTTTTAGTTATAGAGCTACTGGTATATTGCATCTGGGGTAAATGCCCCTAAGTATCTTGGGAGTAGGGTATGAAACTGAATTCTTTTTACAATATAAATCTGCACAATTAATAATATCATTAGAAGCGTTTCAGAATGGTATGTACAATCAGTCCATCTTCCTTTGATCTGACAGAGAACAGCAATACAGATGTTCCATTATGTCATGCCCTCATTTACAAGGCTTTACATGACTTCTGCATGCCCCTCTGGAGGAGGAGGAATTTCTGTGTTTTCATATTGTATATTCTAAGCATTGTTTCAATTGCACTGACCACAAGGAGGCACTTTGTGATTGGCTTTCTGTTTACTGAAACTCTTCAGGCATAGCTACATGCATCTGAAAAGTCTCAATAAGGATGAAACCAGTGATGCAGTGCCTCCTGTGATGAAAGTTAATAACATCAAAGAAACCCAGCTATTTAATTTGCTGATTGGCTCTTCTCCTTGGATCTAGGACGACTCACCATGGGCAGCTCACCTCTGCCATCTCGCTGCCACCAAGTCAGCGCAGAATAACTGCACATGGCCAACTCACCATGGGGACAACTTGCTGAGGTGACAACTCATCGCAGGTGTCCAGAGGGAAAGCTGGGTGAGGGAGTAGATGGGGAGCACGCACAGCACATTGGGGTGGGTGCTGGCAAGGTAGCAGCGGTCCGGGGCTTTCCATATTCATAAGCCCTGTTGCCACCACCACCAGGCTTTGATTATAAGAGGCCTGGAATATTGGCGGTAGTCAGGTGGGGGGGAGACAGCGGTTTATAGATAGTTCTTGGGGAAATTGTATTATGTGCTATGTTCTTGTGATCTGTCTACTGGGTAGAATACCCTATTAGGCCTGATGAATGGAAAAATAGTTTAGTAGTGCACCGTAGTAACTTGTGCCTTATGACTAGTACAATTACTAAATCATATAAATATAAATTTACCTGTATAGGATTGAAGAAGACTCAGAAGCTACAATAGGTACAAAATGCTGTGGCCAGATTGTTCTTTGGAAAAATCTATTATTGCAGAATTATTCCTAGATGCCATCTAATCATCAGTAGAAATAATATTTTTTAAGCTATGTGACTTCTAGCTGTTTTAGACTTTAGAAATGGCTGACATTAAGCGTGCTCTTGTATAATATCCAGAATAATATGTTGAGCCAGGCTACGTATCTGCTCCTTTCACAAGCCTGCTGAGATTCTTTGGCTGAAAATTCAGGTAATGAATGGTATAGTTGGATTATTATGTTAAATATTGTAACCACTTTAAAGTATATTTTAAGATTCCTACTCATTCTTGCTTATATTCTAGAGAAATTGGGCTACTTGGACTCATTTTATTTAGGATTCAGGTCTGGACTTGGGATAGAGACAGAATTCTGTTGAATTATCTTCATCAGGTCTTTGATGGGAATAAGCCTTTTTGGGTTTATTAAACAGTTCATCAATTTTTTATACCATCAATTTTCTATATATTTTATTGGACTGCCTTTAAGAGTTGGGGTATTGCTTTGCAATGGTTTCATTCTTCCCATAGTGAGCAATTCCATTCAATATTATTGGGAGAGGAGAGTTCATTCTAATATCAATTGACTTATGAGATATTCCTTTTTTTAAAAAAAATATTTTTATGTTTTAAAAGTGTGTGCTAAATTTTGCAGACTTAGAAAGTCATTGTATAGTGCTTCAAATTTTTGATAAGAATTGCATGTCAAGAAATAATTTATGTTAAAAATGTTTAGTTTTGCTGAAGGCTTTTGAAAATAAATTGCTTTTCTACAACTCCAGTTAATATATTTATATAATTACCAATGTAATTTTAATACAGTGTTGTAAAAATCAAATATTAGTCATTTCCAAGTTGTTCTTTCATGAAGTTGGGAATGTAACTATTGGCAGAACTAGTAGCCAATATGAAAAAGTCAAACTTATTTCTACCAAAAGAATTCTTTACACTTTGCTATATATACAGATGGAGCAGTACAGTCAGATGTTAAAGTTTGTCTTCATATTTTGTTAAGAACATAATTCATCTTAATTCAGATATGAAGAATTAACCTAATATGAAAAAAGACTCGAAAAAAGCAACGTATATGGATTATGTATTCTTTTATAATCATCCTAATAAACTACAGTTACAAGAATAGCAATACTTGATTTGAGTCAAACTTTTGCCCTGAATGTACATTTTAAAGCTCATTTTACTGCTGTCTGTACTTTTTCTAATAAATATATATTTTATTAGTTTACAATATACTGACTTTAGCAAGGCATAAGAGTTTCTCTGAAGAAATCTTAAAGACCATTCCATTATAAATTAGACACCATATTAAGCTTCACAATTTGCTTTAAAAATTGGGAGTATATTTGGATGGCATGTTTCTGCTGAAAGAACTGCTTATATAAATGGAAATGTTAAATGAATAATTCTTCCTTCCCCTTATAATCATTTCTGCAGTCTCAAATGTTTCTTAGAGGGATCGTCCAGCCTTTGAAAACCAACTTTGAGATAATGCTACAGTGGGAAGAAAGAAAGAAATCTATTGACGTGTCATTGGCTTTGATCAAAGTGATAAAAAGGGGTTTTGAAATGTTTCTAGAGATTGGTCATGGAATGAAATAACTCCACATCATCCTTTATTCAAACAGTTGTATCAGATTTTATATACATAGGCACACCCGGTGTATGTATGTATATGTATATGTATATGTATATGTATATGTATATGTATATGTATATGTATATGTGTACACACATACATACACATACATACACATATACACCTGTATAAAAATCCTATTTTTATAACTATGTTTTTGGTTTTACTTATTTTTTTACATCCTTTTTCTCAAATTTTTCTATTATGTTTAAATAAATGTATTTTTTGTTTAAATAAATGTATTTTTTTTAAAAAAAGGTTTATTGTACTAACTTCTCTTGAATCACTTTTTACAGATTATTTTACTGTTTTTTTTTTTTAAGGGGAAGCTTGCAAACTGCAGAGCACTAGTATCTAGCATTATTTTACAAAAATATTTTTGGATTCCCGTAGCAGTTTCATATGCATTCTTATAAAACAAATGTTGAATGGATACAGTGCTGGTTTTTGTTTGGAACTTAAACAGCATGCGAGAAAGATGAAAAAAGCTAAGTAACGGAAGACCACATCCTTGGGATTAATGGCAAAGAGAAAGAATCTCACCATCAAAATTCCTGCTTGTCAGGTTGTTCACTATAAATGTGAATGAGAATAAACTGGAAAGCCTTATAGTTATTTGGAAAGGACTTCTCGAAAATAATATATGGAGAAGATCATCTGTAACAATGGGTTGCAAGCAAACCCTTAGTTTCATGATATGAGCTCTAAAGCCCCATAATTTAGTGCCACCAACATTTGGTAAATTACTATTACTGAAAGTGATAGTGTTATTGATATAAAATAGTTTTGGTGTGTTCTTCATCTTTTTCTTCCTCTGTCAGACTTTACATTTTACACTGCTTTTTTGGGATACAATTTCCCTTCCATTTTTTTTATTTATTTATTTTTGCAGCATTGAGTAAGCAGGCCATATAGTAGAAACCAATGCCAATATAATGTTACTGCTTTCTTATTTTCTAATTCTTGAATGTCTGTTTACTTAGTGCTGCTATATATCAAACTAAAATAGATTCAGCAAAGTTAGAAGAGAGACTAGATTGGGCCATGCATATGAGAATTTTCATCCCCAATTGTGTGGCAAAGGGGAGATGGAGGAAGGAGAGTGAAATGAAGAGAGGTTACACATTCTGGAGAGAGAGAAGTGGGGTGGGCTCCAGCATGAGCCCGAACGCTTCGAAGAATAAACTTTTGGTCCTGGTGACGGACTCAGTATGGATCCTGAAGAGTGATAAATATAACTGAAAACTGTCACTAGCTTTTAAAGTTTTCTGGGAAAACATTTTACCTGGGAATGAAATTATAAATCATTCTATTTTTCCATTCTTTATTGTAACACTGATTGGCTTTGATGAAGACTCTAATCGAGGGGCAGAAATTAAGCAGAAATCATCTTGCAGTTCTTTATAAAATGGCATGACACAGAGCAGTCAATTTCCTATATATTGTTTCTAATTAATAATTAATATTTTGGATATGTTATTGAAAATTGTTGTGTTTCTGGGAGTTTTAAAACAGCACACATTTTCTAAAATTCTATAGGTTTGGTTCTTTTTCTGACTACTGAAAGATTAACTGTGAAGACAGATGCTGGTATTTCTGCTTGTTCCTTATTTTCTTATCTATGTGTGTAAGTAAAAACCTTGGAAATCTGTTTGCTAAATCATCTGGTAAATAGTCTTGCTGATGACTGCAGAGTTGCTCTGGGGCTGCTGTTGTTAAGTACTTATTACAGGAATCCAACCGGGTAAATTAAGAAACCTGTGTTTTTGCTTGTTATTTCAAGACTTTTATGCTTGGCTTCTGAAAAGCCCCTTACAGGACCTCATGACCTAAAAAAAGGCTTGCTGTTTTGTAGTCAGGGATTGCCTTGTGAAATCTGAATCACTGACCTGGCAACAATGAAAATTATTACCTCCAAGGGAGAGTTTAGCTTTTGTTATTCTTTAATGCAGTGTTTGAATGTCTAATATTAAAAATGTATGTGTAAAATAACTATGCAGCATTGAAGGTAGTTTTAGAAAAGCACATTAAAAGGTACATCTAAATGAATTTTTCCACATTTCACATTTTACATTTCACTGTGAATGGTCGTTAATAATTTTCTGATTTTCAGTACAAATAAATTTATTTTATACATGTTTAATCAGAACATAAACAGGAGATTTAAACGTTTGGAAATTTAGTGAAATAAGATTATGTATAATATTAATGCTGGGAATCTTCATGGAAATTAAGAGGAGTAAATTTATATAGTGATAAACCTACAGGAACTTCAGCAACATTCTTGATTTACATATTTTGTGCGTGTGTGTATTTGTAAGTAAATACTTATAAGTATAAGTAAATAAAGCAGGAAAGACATAGGATTGAAATAAAGCAAAAGAATCACTTAGTTTGTTTCAAAATTAAAATAACTAAAATAAGGATAGAAAATAGAGAGCAAGAGCACCTTATTAGTAAGATTCCCTCACTTTCTGCATATTTTTCCCCCTGAATTCATAGTGGGAAGGTTTTAATAGAAAATGGAGAACACTTCAGAATTTTTCCTCTTCTTATATTGCACATTTAGTCTCTTTTTGCCTGATATATGTATGAAATAGTTGGAAACAATCTTTTACTATGAATCCATTCAACATTTTTCATCACTGTTTTTATTTCAGTATTAAGCAAACACTATGATTCACTGCTTTTTACCCTCTTTGTGTCAACTGTCTTAATCTCTAATTTTTTCTCTTTATTTAGTGACAAGTAATATTGAGTAATATTTGCCATATACAATTTTCTCTTTGTTGTTAAATATTTCAATTCAATTGTTTCTCATTTTTCGGTTATCATGTTAAAAGAAAGTTGAATTATGAAGTATTATAACTCCTGAACAAATTACACAAAATTCAAACAAAGTCAGTGATAAATACTAATATGAATAATCACAACCTATGCTGTAATTTTATTTTTAATGAAGTGATATGTACTAAGATCAATACAGACTTATTATCTGTCTCAGTGATGTAATGCACTTTCCGAAAGATACAATATAGTACATCCTTCATAATGCAAGAAACCTTTATGTGAAATAACTATTGTGGAAAACATCAATATCAAGAAAAATAATAAATATATTGCCATATTTTTGAAATTAATGATGTTTTAAAATTTTATCAGGTATATTTTAGGGTAGTTTGCTGCCAATAAGGATAGAAAATTTCTAGAACACTCTGAATACTTCCAGATGACCTACTGCTATAAGATGCTATTTACCCACCCAGTGGATGGAGGACTATCAAGGGCCTCTTCTCTCTGTTCAGGAAGTTACTACTGATGACAGATTGATATTAATAATGCAATAATCTTTGCATTTTGTGCTCATTTGTATGATATAAGATTATCCTATTAAAGGAGCTGATTGAAACTGCATGCGTAAAGATAAACCTTTTTTCACAAACACAGATTTTTTTCACTGCTGAGGTATTAAAGATAAGATACAAGTATTTAGGGAAATGGCTAGGGATCCTATTGATGCTAGATTTTTTGTTTTTGTTGCTATAGTGAAATAATGGTTGATGGCATACATACCGGTAGTAGTTTCTGAATATTTTTTTAGAATATTATAGTTGTACGTTTCTATTATAAAAATTGAAACTTAATGAAGAGCCATAATTTTATCATTTTAAAGTACATAATATTTTAAATTATAAGGCCTAGTTTTTGGATAAAATTGGAAGACAAATGGAATGAAATATTTTATTATATCATTTGCATAGTTCCAAGTATATTTCAGATTTTTATTGAAAATTCTCTTTAACTTAATTGTATACTAATGCACTACATGCAGATTGATTCAAGCTACCTGACATAAGGAAAGCTACTACTTTTGGAAAAAAAATGAGGCCATATGTTTCTTAGGTATTAAAAACATTGATTATATTTCTAAGAATAATATGAGTGCTGCAATACTGAAAAGAAATGACTAGACCGTTATATGCAACTGTATTTACTCATATGCAATTGTGGTTGTATAAAATGATTGCCATGTATTCTAAATGCAATCTATATTTCACTTGGTAGAACATATAGATTTCTTACATATTCCCTTTTTCATCTTGACAAACTCGTAATATATTCTATGCTTTTCAGATATACTGTATATATAAAAAAGGGTAAAGGAGTCCCTGAGGATTTTACTCCACTAGTTGCCAACTATAGGGGCGGTGCTCATCTCCATTTAAAGGCCATTGAGCCAGTACTGTCCAAAGATATATCTGCAGTCATGTGGCCAGCATGATATCATGGAGTGCTTTTACCTTCCCACTGAAGTGGTACCTATTTATCTACTTGCATTTGCATGCTTTTGAACTGCTACATTGGCAGGATCTGGGGTGAGGACAGGAGCTCACCCATTGCAAACTCCCTCTTGGCCCCTACTATTTGGGGTGCTACAAGGCTCAATACTCTCTTCTCCTATTAAATGTCTACATGAGGCTGCTGGGTGAGCTAATTATCACTATGGGTAGGAGGAGTATCATCTATTCCCCTGATGAATTACCCAGTTCTGTAAACATCTTATCCTGATGCCTGGAGGCTGTGAAAATTTAGATTGGGAACAACAGGCTTCAACTGAATCGAGGCAAGATTAAGTGGCTTCAGGTTTGGGGGCCTTCCAGTTTTAGGACTCTGCCACCTTTAGTGTTGGATGGGGTGGCATTGTCCCAGAAAACTCAATGAGATATTTAGGGTCCTCTTTGACTCACAAACCACTGCTTGAAGAGTAGCAGATGTGATTAGAAGGGCTTTTGCACAATTTTGTGTTGTGTGCTGGTTAGTTGCTACCCTTTTCCTGGATTGGGGAGAGGGCTTTGTTCACTGCCACTCATGTCATAGTCACCTCCTGTTTGGACTTCTGTAATGCGCTCCACATTGGGCAGAGTATATAAAACCTTCAGTTGGTGCAAAATCTAGTGATCTGGTCACTTATATATGCTCATTTAATGGTACATTACTACTGTGCTCCACAAACTGTGTTGGTTATTATTTTGTTTCTCGGTCAAGTTTAAGGTATTGTTTTTGATCTTCATGGCATAGAGCTGGGTTTTATAAGACACCACCCTGATTATATCTGCTCATCTTATCCAATCTGGCAGAGAAGACATGCTGTGGAACTTGTCTGCTAGAGGATTATACTTGGTGTGTCCCAGGAGGTGGACCTTCTTTGCCATGGCACCCATTTTATCGAATATTCTCCCCCTGGAAGTGAGGTTAGCTTTATCCCTGAAAATCCTTGGGTATACCATTAGGCCTAGGGGTCCTAGGGAACATATCTTGCTGTGGCTCCCTTCATATGGTTAACATCTTCTTGCTGGGGTGCTTTTTATAATTTCCGTTGTTTTTAATGATGACTGTATTTATATACTTATAATTTTCTTTCAAATTAACTGTTGTATATTGCCCTGACTTATGCTTTTGTAAAATGGAAGGTCCTAAAAAAATAGATACCGATAGATAGATAGATAGATAGATAGATAGATAGATAGATAGATAGATGGATAGATGGATAGATGGATAGATGGATAGATGGAGACAAGACAGACAGACTGACAGACAGACAGACAGAAATATTCATACAGTTCTAATTTACATGTAGGTTTGTATTAATGACATGACAATCAGGAAAAGATTACAATTGGAGGTTGGGGAAGACAGGAGCAGGATGTGGAGGGGGAAGATGGGATTTTCTCTAATCCATCAGTCTAGTCAGATAATAGATAATAGATGGCTGTCAGAACAATCCAGTTAGAGTATTAGATGTAATCATGGAAATTTACTCTTGCCATTGCTGCCATATTTGGAACTACCAATATGTCTTACTGTCTATCCTCGTAATTAGAGCTAAATTGAAGTTTAAAGAATTCAATGCAGACAGACACATAAGCTCATTCTCCTATTTATTGTCAGTCACCTCCTTTTACTGCCATTAGGGACATCCATGCCACATTCTTCCATTTCCTGCTCAAATCCACAGGGTCACAGGATTTTTCCTAGCTTAGATTTGGGAACTGCTGGAAAATGCTTCACACATAGTCCAGATACATAATGGATATTAATGGAAGAATAAGTTCTTATAAGTTCAGTAGGAATGGTTTTTATTTTTTGAAAACAATTTCAAGTAGTAATAACAAAATATATTGGTTTAAGAAACCAAGGATCCATATGCTAGTATTATATTCACCATCAAGCAGAGGTGGGCGTCACATACTGTAACAGCCAGTTTGCCCAGAACCGAAAAAGTGAGTGCGCGTGTTCGCTTTGCACACGCGCACCTTCCGCTATCAAGTGCATATACATAAAAACAAAGGCCAATCAGATATTGGGGCAGTGATGATGAACCTTTTGGGTTCAATGTGTCAAAACTCTGGAAAATGCCTAACTTGATTTTTTTTGTCATATCACCCTGTTCAAACAAACAAAAGAAAAACAATTAACTTTCCCCATATAGACCGCTTTGAACAATGGGTAAAGTAATTTCTGAACAGAAGTAGAGACCTGGGCCTTGACTTCAGTTCTAGTATCACTGCTGCCACTCAAAAAGGCTGATTTATGCCATTCCCCAAGGTGCAGTTGCCCCATGGCCCAGTGCTCCCCAAGAAGTGGCTGTGCACCACATACCTTCAGGCAGTATTCCTTTTCTGTTGACTGCCCCCCCACCCAGTCTACCTGAAGCTGCTCCGACTCACATGAGGTCTTTGTTCTTGAAACAGTTTGGAAGAATGCTTTTCTGCAACCTCTGCAGCATATGAAAACTGCATGAAAGCATGCCCCTGTCTCACATAATTTTCAAAGTGTCAGGAGACCGTTGAGTTAGGGAAATGGGAACCACCTGGTTCAAAGACAGAAATGGAAAGTTAGCTCCAATGAATTCAAAAATTGAATTCAAGTAACTAGACTTACAATTGATACAACCATGTTGTAAACAATTATTTTTCATAAAATATTTTCAAGAAGCAAACAGTATTTTCCAATGAAAATATTTTAATGCAGAATGACTGAAATGGAGACAGTATAAATGAAATGAAATCACCAGACAGATAAATGGTGTTAGTGATAATGTTTTATGATATTTTATGATGACAAATTTGCTAGCTAATAGCATAAACTTTTATTATTTGCTAAAAAGATTTAGAAGATATTTTTAAAAAGTATTTTCCTATTCTACTGACTACTAATGGGATTGCTTAAATATATCAGAGACCTTACATTATACAGTGAAGCATTCAAATTATATTTGAGTATTTATGCTCAGTAGTATTTGTGTAATTGTATTTGTATCTTTTAAAACAGGTATCATGTCTTTGATTTCATAGATAAGTCTCTAAATGTCTCATTTTAACTCTTTTAAAAAAATAATAAATTGTACCAAGTTAAACATTTTCTCCTTTTTTAAAATCTCAATTTATAAATCTACATATGTAATGTCTATTACATAAACTCAAATGTTCTTTTGATTGTCAGTTCTAGTATCACTGCTGCCACTCAAAAAGGCTGATTTATGCCATTCCCCATTTTTCTACTATTAAAATTTCATTCAGAAAAGCACAGGATTTCAGTGATATTATTTCAAGTGTTTGATTTTTTCACTAATGTGACAATTTCATTATTCTCAAATAGAAAAGATTCCTTCTGAGCAATGTTTGGAATGAAGAAATCTTGATTTCACAGTTCTGTCTTTATTTCTTCACTCATGCCTCTAGTGTCTTTCTACACTTATGTGGAATTCCTAGGAAAATTTTGAAGTGGCTTTTTTTTTTTTTATTAAGATCAGCAACCAGCAAGTCTCAATAGACATTAAACAACAAAATCTAAAACTAGCAATAGAGAAATAAAAGTAAGATTAAATAACAATAAATGAAAGAGCCAGTACGTGATCATAGCATTTGAAGAAGTACCTAGTGAAGAAGTACCTAGTACCTATAGTGAGAGTATCTAGTGAAAATCAATTGCACAGCCTAAAAACATAATTTAGAGGACATTTATAAAATTGATCCAAATATATACAAACTGAAGGAGAAAAAAGAATTAAAAAAAAAAAAGAAACCTAACCATATGTCTGACTTTTAATTATACCAATTTTTCAACAAATTGGTTTAAGGCTATGAGAAATAGCCCTAATTGGTTTTTCCTAACAAAAGTGTGCTGCTTCTCTTTTTGGAAGAAGCGTAGCCAATGTGAGTACTAATCATTTTATAGTCACAGTCCTCTTTAATTCTCCTAATTCCCTTTCAAATCTTTGGTCATTTAATATCAGGAGCAGATCTAGAAGTGCTGCATTATAGTCTTGTAGTGGGAACTCTTTACTGTATATGACTGAAATTTCCACTTGTTTCCTCTCTAAAACTGTAATTTTTAATTTTTGGAGCACTGCTGCGTTCAAAACCAAGTTGTTCAATATCAGATTTGGTCAAAATTCTCAGGTTGGCTACCTGAGCAGTACACATTAAAAAAAAGAAAGAAAGCATCATAAGATAGTGCTGTTACAAAATACAGTTAGTAGATATTAAACACATAATAATTGACATTTTGGGTCGATAACTATAAACCTTGTTTAACTTTCTCATAGTTCAATTTAGTCTTAGCTGTAAAATCCTGTGATTTTTTCTATCTCTTGTTCATTCAGTCCAGATATATGTCATGTTTACCTCTGATGAAACTGTATGTTCAGTATCACTTCAAACAGTCTTCTGTTTCTTTCTTGCTAGTGATAAGATTAATTTTAAGAAGATTAAGAAATTGTGTGGTATTGTTTTGAAATCAAATATACTATTTTCTGATAGAAATGGATAGATTACAAAACTAACCGTAAGAGCAAAACTAACAGTAAACCAAATGTCTATTCTATATAGTTCCCTGATTGGATACAGACTTCCAAGAAATTAATACTTATTCAAAATTTAATCAGTTAAGGTAACAATTCCTAAAAGGCACTTACAATTCTTGGAATTTACTAGCTTAGAAAATGTCATAATACGTTTGATATGTAAAAATGCATCTTGCTCTCAAAAATGATTTGTATTGATAATTAAAAATAAAGCAGGTATTGATTATTTGTAAATATTATATCTTTTGGAATATACCTTGAAATTAGTTATGACGATATCACTATATCATTCTGGTTTTGTGAATTTTATTTCTTTGTCATCCACCATAATATTCATATAATTATGTTTTTAGTGTTGTCTTTCTGAACTGTGATGCCTATTAATTATTCTTCTAAGTCAAAGACAAAGAGACAATAATATATGTAAATGCAATAATGTAGTTCTTTATAAAGTAATTTTCAATCAAGACTGTTCCTCTTGAAAAACCTAAACTTTATAGCTGGTTTATAGTTCTTTTATAATCCCCATATACAGTAGAAAGATCTTTTATTGTTTTCCATTTAAATTATTGTTTTCATTTATTTTTAATTTATTCATTTTGATTTTAATCATATTTTATCTTCTTGATTGAACCATTTAGAGATCTTTGTAACAGCAAAACATTTCCATTAACCTCTGACAGTTATTTCAAAAATATTATACATATAAGCTATCCAAATATAAACAATTTCTAACAACTGCTCCAGGGATTCTGCTTATACATCTTTGTAAGATTAATTATAATTTGAGCAGGCAGGAATGAAATACAAAAAATGAATTATATTAATTTACCAAAAGATTTTTATAACCAAAATGTTAGTGAAAATTTTGGAAATGTTACGTCATATGAATTCTTAATTAAAAAACAAACTATTAGAACAAATTGGAAAGGAGACAATGAAATAGTAATTATGCTTTCAAACTTTAGACCATAATCAAGCTTTTTGACACTTATTGTATTTGTTAGCAAATTGTTGTATTCCAATTTGTTGAAATTGGAAAAAACTATAAAAGTAAAGACATAAATTAGAAATTTTGCTTAGAAAGGTGGCAATCTTAAAATAACATTTTGTTAGATATTACAATAATTTGTTTTTCCTCTAGTCAGAGACAGGCTTCCTTTTGACCAATGGTAGAATGTTTTATTAATTCTGCAAGTATGAGCTCTTTTAGAAGTTCAGAAATATATCAGGTATAAATAACTCTAGTACTTCATTGAATCACTCTTTTTCAGCCAAAACCATCTCACAGGATGGTTGTTGTAGGGAAAAAAGAAGGTAAAAGCTATGTAAGTTTTGTGAACCTTCTTGAACTTCTGGAGAAGAGGGAAAATATATCATTTAAGCCAGACATACTCAACTGGTGGCATTGGACAGCTAATAACATACACATACACACACACACACAAAACCACACATACACACACATACATACATACATTAGGACAAATATTGAAAAAAAAATTCTCCTTCATTTTTCACAGAGCAGAATAGAAACTCCAATGTTTTCAGTGATAGTTTGCTTTTTAAATATTGCCTTTAGCAGATCAGCATCTCAAGCATATATAAGAACTTTCTGTGATAGCAAATAGGTATTTGAATCTAAATTTTATTTTCTTCCTCTGGTTGTATACAGTCATTAAATGTATAAATTTAAATATATTCTTAAAACTTAGGTTAGTAAATATATTTTCTGTCTTTCAATATCGGGTATATTATGTTATTCCCTTCTAACATGTTCACAAGAAAATTAAACACTTTAGCAGAGCTTCCATCTTTTGATGTTATGAAATAGATAAGTTATTGATTCAATTTGCAAGCCCTCTTACAAAAAAAATCTAGCTGGCAATTTTGTTACATTGTGAAAGATCTGTTATTAGTCAAAACTTGTATTTTAAAAAGTTTCCCTAATTTTTATGTAACTTTCATATCTATCATATAGTAATTTTGAGCTTTTCTCAGTAATTTTATTTGATATTTCTAGTTTATAAATTTAGAGGATATAGTAATTTCAACTCTCAAAGGTTTTTACATTCCCACTTCTCAGCTTCTCTTTTTTAAAAGTCAACCTCCTTTTTTAATTTAATTTAAATTATCTGTAGTCTGAATGACAAATGAAATCCCAAATTTGAAAATGAACAATTGAGCTGAAAGGCAATTTCAAAGTTAGGAATAATGCAGTAAAGGAATATATTATGACAAATAGTATGGGTTTATATTAATGTCCAAATAATTTTGGTTTTATATGCTTGGTGTTTTGTTTTTTTTAATGTACTCCTTTAGCAGTATTCTTCCTTCAATTACATGAAACGATAACTGGATTAGTTAGATCTGTTATGTGTCCTGGAAAACCTTGAGGTTAAATTGGGAATGCTTCCAATGTATCTCTTGAGTAAATTAAGTTTTTGATTGTTTTGATGAAGTATAATTGCTTAAACATGACAGTTAATTTATGTTTTATATTCTAAAATGTAGGCTTTAAAGAAGGTAGGTTACTTTGATAATGCAATGTCTTCAGCGCTGGAGGCATTTAATTCAAATTTAACTACAGTCTCTGTATTTTATAAGGTACCAATATATAATTTTTTGAGAAGCTAGCAGTATTCCATGTTTTGAAAAGAGGTTTTGCAACTAATGGCCCTTCCTATCAAACAAGTGGGATTTTGGTCAAATTATGAACTAGGTTTTTACTTAAAAAATAAGTACATATAAATTGCTGTCTTTTTAAAAATCTAGATTTGATGTGGGGGTATTAAATGTATCAGGGAGATGGAATATTATGATTAGTCATCAATGGTCATTATTCTTCTCAATGTTTAAGTAATCCAAATGCTTATTATAGTAGTTACTCTGAAGGGATACAGTTTGGAACTAAGTTTAAAGATTACGATACTTGTAATCTTGGATTTCTCGTATAGCAAATCTCTAAACATACTTAATGTTTGTGAGTGGTTTATTCAAGAGAGGGATCTGTGCTATGAATAAAAAACTATTGTACTTCATTTTATTGATATTTAAATTAAAAACTTGCAGTAATTTATTTAAAAATTGAGGTAGTCTTGCATGACATAGTTTAAGAAGACACTTGGACTAGTTATTTTTCTTACCTTGTTATATGTCATTTGCAATTCTTGATCTTGCATTCAGGTATTCAGCTAACATTGTTTCTCCTTCTATTCCCCTTCTCTATATTCCTTTTTCCTAGATTTGTATGTCATAATAAAAATATATGGATATCAGATTCATGTTAATGGTTGATTTCTTCACTTCTCCATTGTCTTAAGTGTTTCAATTTAATTTGCTATGCCAGATTATCCTTCATATTGTGAGGAAAATGTGACTTTTCACTATTCAATACAAAAATACGGAAATGTATTTGAAATACTGCTATTTTAAAGAACATAGCATGCTTAACTAAACCGCAGAACCATTCATAATGTTTCTTTAATGTTTTTCATTCTGAAATAATTAAAAACCGCTGTTGGATCAAAAGTACTGTTGTAATAGCAATAGCATTTAGATTTATATACCATTTCACAATGTTTTACAATCCTCTCTAAGCCGTTTACAGAGTCACCATCAGAGCTGGTCAGAATTGAACACCTGGCAGTGGGCATATATCTTGCTTGATATTCTTATAATGTACCATTTTTTGAAATTATGAGTGAACTGCCTAAAGTATAGCATTCCTCTAATAGAACAGTAAATACATTACCAAATATCACTTCAATATTAAATTTATCAATTATGAAAATTTAATTTATTAAATTATGAGACATTTTGAGTAACATTGAAACATATACTGATTAGATATTATGAAACACAACAATTACTATATTGAAATGCTGCTAAATATTATATTGTTTTTAATATAAATTGTTTTAGGGATAGTTTTAGGCAAGTTCATCATAGAATAAAAATAGGAAGCACGCATGGTAACATAAAAATGAATTTCAAGGAGGGAAAAAACCTTTCAGAAGCAGAACACAGAAGCATACTGTATCCTTTGGTTTCTTTGAAAGGGACTAAACAGAAGACATCATCATCCTTGCTCTCCAGAAATGAGAGAGCCCTAAATGAATTTTCAGATGATTTGGAAAGCAAGAATAAATAATCTGGATTTTGTCCCATTCACCCTTACTAAGCGAGATCATAGTGAATCAAAAAGCTCTTCTCTCTGCAACAAGAAATATAATCAGAACACCTGTTGCATATTGGAAATATTTGGGAACTAGATGATAGACATTATTTGTTTTCAGTGTTTTCAGTCACTGATTTTAATAAAAATGTCCTTTGAATTGAGTTTGCTCTTCATCAGCCTTTGAGAAATACTATCATCACTATTATTATTGCTATCAGAAATAACACAATCATATAAATAGGAAATAAAATATTTTGTTTTGATTCAGAAAATATGCACAGGATTGTAAGAAGTTGTTTTAAATTTATGAAAGATGTGCACATAAATAGTACTAGAACGTGCTAAATAGTGTGCTGAAATATTAAAAAACACAATAGTACTGAAATTGTGTATATTGTACAATATTTAAACTAGACTCAAATTGATACATCAAAATCAAATAGTTTGTCAAATAAAATAAGCATAAAATTAAGCAATGAAACGTGTCTAACAAGACACATTATTGCCTGATATTTCTTACCAATAGTACAAAATCAATTCTGGCAGAAGGAAATGAGGATATGCAGGAATCTATTTTTCAGGAAAGATTATGTGCCTATGATTAAGTAATTTTAAAGATTGTAAATGCAAAAGATGTGTACCAACATGTTTGCTAAAGAAGCATGCATTTAACTTTTAACAAAAATAAAGCTCAGCCAACTGTTACATTTTTCAACAAAAATGTCAATTTTTATCATTATCAATCTTAAAAAGAAACAATCTCCTCCTAAAGTTATAAATTTAGGCATGTACATTCATAAATAAATGAAGTTGGATCTAAGAAACCAAATATTTACTATTTATCATTATTATTATGTTTGAATTTTATTAGCAGTGGTTAGAATGCAGTATTGCAGGTTAATTCTGCTGACTGCCTACTGCCAGCAGTTCAGCAGTTCGATTCTCACTGGCTAAAAGTGAACTCAGCCTTCCAGCATTCTAAGGTCGGTAAAATGAAGACCCAGATTATTGGAGGCTATATGCTGACTCGGAACTATGAAGCGATATATAAGTCTAAGTGTAATCACTATTAATATCTCATTTTTCATAATCGGGACTATTCTTTTTAAAACAAATTAACACAGCAGAAGTTAAGAGAAAACATCAGCAAATAATAACATTTCCTGTAGTAATGTGTTTAAAATTAAATATCCATCATTTTAAATGTGTTACAAATAGAAGGCTGATGTTCCTTACCCCAACCTCCATCAAATGCCATGATACGAAGAGAAAATCTTAACAGAAAAACTATTGTATACCTTTAGCTTCTACTTATTATTAACTGTGTCCTCCACCCCACGTCAGTTCCTGTTATGGTGAAAAATGAAGGGTCGGAAATACTTCCAGACCATTAATTCAAGGAAATTATTTTTAAAAAATGTGATTGTCTGTTGTGAAATTGTTTTATTATTTTTGCCTATTATGCACTTTACCATAAATCTTCTTTTTTTCTGTTCGGTTCTTTCAAGATGTCTTTTTTTATAGACAATAGTTCTAAATTGAATTAA